>NC_137255.1:22971892-23160202 GCF_965637545.1 Phallusia mammillata
GTCATTGAAAAAGCAAGTATGTGGACAAACAGATTTCCACCCTCGAATGGCAACAGCTCGCAAAAGGCTCTGAATGTTTGGGCAACGAGCTTTCCATTACTACTACAACCTTCCGCAAAAGACCGAAGTTTGGTAAAAAATATCACAATAACATACAAACGACCACCAACACTCGGAAACCTCCTTACCCGCTACAGACGGCTAGCGCAAGTCGGGGAAAACAGTTCCATGCCTATTGGGGGCTCATCTGCACCTTGTGGACACTGTGCTTTGTGTGGACACTTTGGAAATCACAAAGGAATGGTTGACTATACCACTAACATAGAAAGCAAAAAGGGTGTAACAAAGTTACGGCAAACACTCACATGCCGCAACTATGGCATATATGCTGCCACCTGCACAATATGCCAAAAGCAGTATGTCGGTCAAACAAAAAATAAGTTTTCAGTACGTTGGACGGGACACAGATCTATGTGGAATTCTTTCAAACCGGGTGATTATAACGAAAAGGCAGCCCTTTGTCAGCACTATGCCACAGAGCATAGCGCCAACGCCCGTGACCCTATCAGCACGTGTTTTCGGGTGCAGTTTTTGGAGCAGCCACCTATCCATCTACTGGACATCTATGAAAGTAAGTGGGCCAGCAAGATTGGAGCTGAAATAAACTTACAAAAAATGTTTTTACCCTACATTAAATAACATTTTATTTGTTTATTCCTACGCGTTCATTTTTATCAGTGTTTCCGCCATTGGTTTTTACAACGCTTCTGCCGTCCTTATCTACCTTCTTTTGCCCCGCGCCACAGATTGAGCGTTTTTCTTTTTCTTTCCATCTTTACTAGTGCGTGTTTGGCCGCGCCATCTGCAGGTCCCAGTTCTACCTTACTGTCAGCAGTTTTTAATATGTTTTGTTTGTGCTTTATAGTTATACCTGCATACCATTTTTTAGCGCTGTTTTGTTTTTAGATACTGACGATGCCTATTACTTAGGCGAAATATATATGTCTAATAAAACGGTGGACGACTTCAGACTTGTCAAAGTTTTCAGTCTGTCTCACCCGATATGTTATACCCAGGGTTGCCATACCGTCCTTATTTCTAAGATTTGTCCTTATTTTGAAGGGCACTGTCTTAGAAAAATGTACTGTCCTTATTTCTAAGAAATGTCCTTCTTTTTCACTTACGTCCTTATTTTGTCTTATTTTCAACAATTACAAGTCAAATCCCCGCTATAAGTTACAGTTTACCGAGACCTGAGCTGTTGTAAAATGCACAAAGTATTTTCTACGAACAAGGGGTTGCTAGAACATATGTTTTCTGGCAAATATATGGCATATGATATGTCATGGATCATATAAATTCAAAGATTTATTCTAAATCGTTTGTTTAATTTTTTAATTGTCCTTATTTCAGGCTCTATGTCAATGGCAACCCTGGTTATACCCCTATAATAAAAACCTAAACCATATTTTTTTCCGAATAGACTGGTTTGCTGGCAGTTCCACATGAAAATGTATACAAAGGCTGAATGCAACAAGTCAATGCCTTGTGTCCATTTGCATAATAAAGTCAAATTAGGTGGCAAATGTTAAGGATTTATTTCAGGTCCGAACATATAACATTTGTCTGATCGATCGTGTTTTTATTCATTGGCTTAAAACAAGTGCAATTAACCGCTAAAGAACAAGTAATTTCTGAAAATGCTGATTCTGACTAGCAAAGTCAATGTTTGAAAAGGCTTTGAGCAAATCTTCACAAACAAATACCTGTGTTGTCCGGCTTGTGAAGAAACGACTTTCGTTCATTTCGACCGAGAGTTGATGGCGGCGCTGCAAAAGATTCAGACAAATTTAACAATGTCAAGTTCAAATCAAATGATCTGCATAGCAAATGAACATTTTGACTCGTATCTTTTCATCAGCACTAATGATCATTACGACGAGTTTTGTTAACAAATCAAATTCAATGTAAGGAAATGTGTAGATCACGACTTGAAGTTTTCGAAAAAAAGGCGTTTATGATGAATTATCCAATCGCAATAGACACAAACAGTTAGGACTACAGCAAACCTCGGTTAATCCGAACCCATTTGGACCAAATAAATTGTCAGGATTAGGCGAAAATCCGGTTTTACCGATGTCGATTAGTTCAAGCCTTACCACAATGCTAATCATGTGTAGCTCGAGTTTTGTCCAAAGATCCAGATTAACTGAATCTGATTCAACCGAGGTTTACTGTATATTTACTTCATGACCATTTTATTCCCGTGTCTATTAAATCTTGGCGTTACCTTTAAACCACAGAAAGCTGGATAAAGGCATTTGTTTAGCAAAGCTAGGGAACACTTCACAACTTGAAAGTTTACAGAAAGAAGTTGCAAAAATGCTTCTTCATGAACGTTGGCAATATTACCAATTTTTTTCAAGTCAGCTTACTTGGCATGGGTGGTGGCGGAAATTCTTGTTCCGCTTCAACGGTTGTGTCGTCATAAACATCGTCGTCCACTGGAGGCGGTAGATCTGTCTGTTTGAATGCATGGAGATGGCTTTTCTGGGCAGGGTTGATTGGTTCTGGCTTTTTGGCCCAGGGACGCGCCGGGGGCTCGTCATTGTTTCTGTTTTGCCAACTTGGCTTTGGAGGCCGTTCTGGTTCTTCTGGCTTAGGTTTTGACCAAGAGGGTGTGGTTATTTCAATTACCTGTCGGTTTTAGTGTAATTCATTTGTATGGGGTACTTAGTAATGTATATTTAATCAAGTCAAGATTTTATTAAAATTTAGTTTTTCCATTTATCAGATTAGTGCCAAAATTAAAACAAGTAGTTGCTTGGCCATTGTGAGCCAGTTTCCTTTGTGGTTTACTCCCAGTTGTGGCATCAAACAGAATAGGTGAGGCATGGCTTTTTAGCTTGTTAATTCCAACATGCTGGAATGCCGTTGAATGTTACACTAGCCAAATACGGCCTATCTTGTTACCAGCTGAACTGATTAAACCTTAAGAGCAGTGTACACTGTCTGCAGCTTTATTTGCACATAAAGCAATCAAGTAGAATTTGATAATAATGTGATCTAAGCAAATGGCAAACTCAAGCAAATATAAGTTAAACCATTTTCTAAAAAAACTACATCCACCTCACCTCTGGCTTTTTCCAAAGGTTTGGTTTCTCATTTTGATCTTCGTCTTTCTTCAACCATCCGGGTTTGTTGGCTGCTGGAGGCGGAGGCTTTTTCCAGGATGGCACCGGTTTTTCTTCGGCAACCTCCGGCTTTTTCATCCATGGCTTGTTAGAAACTACTGGTTTTTCATTTTCTTCGGTTTTAGTTTGATTTCTTGCCCATGGTGCGCTATTTGTGTTCGGAGCAGGTTTTTTCCACGTAGGCTCGCTATTTCCGGTATTTTGTGTGTCTTTTTCCCACGGTTTCCGCGTTACCGGAGGATCAGAATTTTCGTTCGATTTCCTTTGGTTTTGTTTCCAAGCTGGTTCCGGGGCTGTGTATAAAACAGAAGCATTGTTAAACAGACCACCTCCTCTGATTTAGCGCCATGTCGAACTGAGTATTATAAGTAAAAACGGATTCACAAACCAAAGATAAATAAAGGATAGGCGACTAAGGTGAGCAACTAGTTTATATTTATGTTTAAGTAGACAGTTAACTTTTGTTGCGTCAATGATGCGTTCATAAAGTTGAGCAAAAAAATTTGTGGCTTTCGTAGGATAACACAGGATGCTAAACCTTACTTTTAAGTGCCATTATAAAAGAGCAGGTGTAGGAAAATATATACAACAAAAAAGGCAAAGTGAAAGTGTATGTAAAGGTTAGCACACAATCTTGTTTACAGTCACAGCCTTATCGAAATGGGTTTCAAAATTTGGGAATGAAACCACTTAGCAAGCTATCGTGAACGTTGCATATACAAGCAGATGCTCAACTACTATCAGTTTTAACAAAATCATGAAGCGGTACCTTTTTAATGGCCCCTTCTAGTAACAATTTTTGTGTGCAATAAAAATTTCCACATTATCTACCTGTTTCATTCTTTTCTTCGCGTTTTCTTTCCAATTCCCTTTTCCATGCAGGCATTGATCCGGATCCACTAGAAGAGAGGCTGCTGACGTTGTTTCCGGGTCCAAACTTTCGCGAGGCATCGGAACCGGATCGGGTATTGTTAAGAAAGCTCGACCTAGGAGCCGGCTTTGAGTCATTGTCGGTCGTTTTTTGCTCCCATGGTTTAGCTAAGGTCTGCATGAAAATGCACTTTTGCTAAAAACGATTTAAAACATACGTTGTTTATTCCTTTCTAAAAGTGTAACCTTACTTTATGGGTTACTGAGTTCTGTTTTTGACCCTTACGTTTGTAGATTTGCATAAGTTCAGTTGTCAAGACTATTGGTTGTTTAAACGTTTTAAAAGTCACGGACAAATTGGAATGACAAAACAAATACCATTAGGTTGTGTTACATCCAGTGCTGGATTAACCATTAGGCAAAGTAGGCACGTGCCTACAGGCCAGTCAAAAATCCAGGCCACTTTAAAACCAGTAGAAATTTAGTCAATGATTTGGCAATACTGATAATTCTAATTTTTTAGTTGGCAACCTTGATTTTCGGGCCACTTATAAAATGTGCCTACAGGCCAGCAGACCCTTAATCCGGCACTGGTTACATCAACACGATATGGCAACATAAGGGGTTTTCGCAAAAAAATCCAGCAAGTAGCAAAAATATACAAACAATTGTTAAAATTGACTTGGGCATTGATTTTTAATACATTTTCCCTAAATGTTCGTCAAATTAGTGAAAACATTAATGATCTCTACAACAATCGGAGCCACGAATATGGTTAACTTTAGCTCAAACGTATTGAATGTTTGTTTTTACAGCTGTGGACTAATAAAACAAACAAACATTTGAACGACACACAGTTGTAACAGGCAATGAGCAATAGCTTGTTTTATAGAACTCAAGTCAGCAACACCTACCGATGGCTTATTCGGTGTGAACGCCGGCTTTCCGGGTGGTTGCCCATACATTTTAACCAAATCCGCTACCACGGGCTGCAAAACAAAGCAAGATCACTTGAAGGAAGTATATCACGCGTAAGCCTATACAGTTGATGTGGTAATCACAAATCATATCTTGGTCTTAAAAATTGCTCACCAAAATGATATTCAACTTACAAAATGAAATTTCACAATTGCTTATGTTTTACTAAATCGTGTACTTTTATTTTTCAACTTTGACAAACAATCCGAGAATAGATCTTTCCTCTTAAACTGGCGTCATATTATTAACGGTCAGGTTTGTTGAATTTAAAGTAATTTCAATCTCGTTAGCTGTACTGGTTTGGTTTTCCAAACTCACTACGAGCTTGTAATTAAGCGTCCGAATACAGACTAATCAAACAAATTAGCAGACAAAATCGTGCACTACAAAATTCTTTGACGTTTTGTCAGACTGCATCAGAACAACGCCTGCTTAATAACGTAAATGTGTTGGCAGTCAGTCACCCTGGTACGGTGATGTAACAATAGGCTATGAATCACCAACAATAATCGTTTGATGATTAGGTAATTTCTTTGGAACTGCGCTATTACAATCAGCAATTCTAAGCCTGAACAGGCCATTACACTGTTGGATTGTTATTTACACTGATTGCCCACAACCATAAATCCGACTACAACATTTCCTTTTTACCTTTCTGCAATGTTTTGTATTACTAAAGCCATACAACTTGATAAAATTCGGTATACTATATATCAGGGGCGGGCAACATACGGCCCGCGACGGGATTTTGACCGGCCCGCAGACAGTTTCCGGGTCATACATGGTAATGTGGCCCGCGGCCACAGTCTGCCGCAATCCCCCACTACTTGCATACTACGTCAAATTATAGTTGTAACGGACAGTAACGCTCCCCAATAGCAAAAAACTTTCCCGCCGTTACTATCTAAGCAAAAAAAACTATCTAAGTCTGTGGTGTATGCATTAAATTGGTGTATGCACTATGTATGGTGACCGGCTATACCTTTTTAATATAACGGTAACGAGCTTTCCCTCAAACTTGTTTCACTTTTACACTTTCTATAGGTCTGCTAGCGCTTCAAAAACTGTTATTAATGTGGAATGTATAGGTTTCTCTTTTGCTGAGTAATGCCTCATTACTTTTAATCAAAATGACAAAAATAGCTATTGTTTGCGCATAATCGTATGATGTTATCTTGTCTATGACGTCACAAACTTTGCTTGGATGCGTTAGAATTGCGTGAAATTGACCCTCAGTGTTGTTGTAGCAATTAAATTGGGTTTTAACTGTTAACATAAGCATTCGTTGGTGCTGGGTAAATCTAATTGCACGCAAATGCTCAAGAGTCAAGAACTTTAAAAAAACGATATAATGGGGGGCGATATTGAGTCAGTGCCCTAGCAAGGGGGCGATTTCGCTAAAATGGTTGAAGACCACTGGTTTAGGTGGTCAAAAATCCGTTTCAAATCACTGGATAAATACGCGATTAATGTATCGATTCGGGAATCCGGCCCGCCAAGTACTTTATTTTCCCATATCAGGCCCGCCGACTGGAGAAGTTGCCCGCCCCTGCTATATATGCTCAAGGTAATTTTTGCATCACTGCATACCATTGAGAAAGTTATATACCCAAATAATTGTGAAAAATAAACAAAAATCATAAACGAGCATTACCTTGTTTTTCCAGAATTTGGACAATAACTTCTCTTGCACTTTTATAACAAACAGTTGATGTAACTTTGGTGTTTACAAGCAAAACAAAAGCACTGCAAAGCAGAAATTGGCCTAAATGTGTGGATTACAGCCGTTCAAGTTACACCACTCCACGCATTGCCTGAAACCCACGCAGTAAATACACTTCCCATTGAACCCGCAAATAACAAAACAACAACAAAACTTGAGCTATATCTGTCTCAAACACCTCAACCAGTAGCCATTTCAACTTGCCTAATATGTTAATTAGTATTAGTAATAAACTTGTAAATTTTCTTAATACCTCAAAACTATCTGTTTTTAAACTTTTTCCTAGAGTGCACTGTACATTTGCGTAGCACTATACCGGTTATGACGCAGTTACTGATCTAGCGAGATAGTAATACACGGAAGTCAGCTCTGCTTGTGCTGTGTGGCGCAGCTGACAATGCATAATACACAGCATGATTGTGACGACATAGTTCGGTGTCTGGAATAGGTAGTTATTATTGTTCATAGTCTTTGCACTTTTGACCGCAACTTTGGCTTGCGCCGATTGATAAGCGAAAGTTCGGCTTTGTCACAACGAATTGCCTTGTAAAGTATGCTTCCAAAACTATGCTTCGTATGCTTCAAACGCGTGGTTTGGTATAAACTATGTGCAAGCTTCCTTATACTAGTGTGCTATAGCTACTCTCTGTTGACTTCTTTAGACAAGCAAGCCATGATTCAATTTCCGAGTTTCGACCAACTGCAACCCATATGACGTAAACTTAATTACAAATTCTAAGGCTGTTTTCTTTATTCTTAAAACATCTATTTATGGGACTATTGTCTTCCAGACTATACTTTATTGTTTCTAAACCAAGCTGATACATACGTTATTACTCCGTGGTCAATTTTAATGTGCGGTTGACTAAAGAAATGTTCACCTATACTTAAAATGATAAGCAGTAACCGTTTTGTTACGGATCGTAACGCAACAATTGGGTTTTCTAAATAAACTTGTCATAAAAAGCAAAACATTTAACAGTTTCGGGCGTGTTACGACGCTTAGAAGCAGTTTCTTACTTTCACTTGCGGAGTTTCGGCTATTTGTTCTGCGTACAACACGATCGCTGACTTGTGGACGTTCGGTTAAATAAATTGTGTTATTTGCACCCTAATTATGTCAGTGCTATGGTCCTTTAAAGCGGTTCTTTTGCGATCCCTCTAATCTTCATTTTCTAAATTAACTTCTAGTTTTAACATGCAAGACCTTACGTTTAACATCTAAAGTTTATATTTCAACATTTAAATTACAAACGTTACATGCTGTTTAAGCTATTTACTACACGCTTTTACTCAAAGAGCGAAACTGATTAACTAAACTAAACATGCCTAACACCAAAGTATGCCTAAAACCATTCACACTACAGCAAGATCTCTTGTAGTGAGCAGTACTGTAAGAGGGTAATGTCGGCCCTCACTTTGTAAACAAAATTGTGGAGCTTGTGCCTTTACTTCGTGGCAGGGCAAACCGTGCCGTGGCTCTCTTGGCGTTTCCTTGACTCGCTAGAACGATAATTGACCGGGTGGCCCACGTCATTGCGCGGTGACGTTATTGGTGTTTGCATAAAACCCAATTTTTTAACCATTCCGCACACTATGAAACTATAGTCACAGCTGAACTACATGACATGAAAGGCTAGCATTTACGAATAACTTTCAGACATAATGGTTGTCTTAGCTTTAAACTGGAGTACAGCTTTATATGCTTCCAAGGATTGGCTTTCGTTAATGTTGCTTATTGCGTTTTCAGTTGACGCGGACTCACGATAAATGTTACTTTACTTTTGGTTACGAACACTCAGCCCTATGGTCTTGTCAGTCTTTGTTAAGGTTGTATAGCTTTGAACTAGCTATTCTTCGTCTTAGGGAACACGTTCTGCGCAAACTGCAGAGTTTTACCGGTTAACTCTGTCATCTTTGCTGCATACACGATATACTGTACACCTGCTTGGAAAGGCACATGCTTTTATACTCTTTACACTTACTATTTGGTTTGAAACAAAAAGACTGACATGTCAAGAAAGTGAAAGCCCCATATTGTCTAAAAATATCCTATGTACGCGAAATTTCGCCTTAACATATGGCTTTTTAGCCACCAAATGTCTCAAATCGATAAACAATTCCATGAGTTAAATATTGTCGAAATGTCCTTGCTTTTTATCCACTATTGGTTTCGCATTTTCAAGTATTCAAAAGTGTTTGACTAAATATATATTTTAGTGATACTTTTGCACGACAAGCTGCAGACTGTAAAATAACATTTCAGGTTAAACCAAAAGTACATGGCTGGGACTTTTATTCCCTCAAAAACAGAAAACCACATACCAGGTATTTCTATATTTGGAAGACAATAGTATAAAAAAAACTAGCTTGACTAAAAAATAAATAAAAAACATTTGATTTACAAGTTACTGATGTTTAAAAAGCAAACAACTTACCGATTTTCGACTTGTCATGTTATATTTCTTCAAATTTAGTGTTGCATGAAGTTTTTACATCTGCTACTCATGTACCACAAGGAAGTCTTAATAAAGCCTCCGTTAACACACCTACTTGAAAACATAACCAATAGCATTAGAGGTAATGCTGCAATTCCGTCGAAGTTATGACCTTAAAAAGGTATTTCACATACAAAAGATTCAAGTCAATCCTTGCCCCCTTTGGGTCTGAATTTTGGGTCCAAAGAGTGGTATTTGGACAAATATTTGTTATGTGTGCGATGTATATCTCGCTTGTACAGCATTTTTTATCGTTGGTTGTGTGTAGTGTACGTAAGATTTTGTCCCGGTGTTTTTATAGGCCTAACGTGCGCACAACATAACGAGCATCTCGCGTTGGCATTTGAGAAAAAAATCCCCCAGAACTATCAAAATAGACACTCTAATGCTGTCGTAATACCTTAGTTACTAACCAAGCTTCCTTGATGTTCCACTTTGGGCATGTAAAACGTAAATGTGCACTGAACTAGTTATCGAAATATCATGATAAAGTTGACCTGAGAAATGTACACAATGCAATCACACCATTCTTTGCCTGAATGTCTGCAATACTCTGCCCTGTAAACTATGACAAAGGTTTGTTTACAAAAATTTGCTTTATGGTGACTTACTAAGCTGGCGTCAAGTCAAGCTGAACCTTATAGAACACTTTCGTCCGGTGTGTTTCTGGCTTTTGTCAAACCTTGCGTGATCGGCCTTTCCTCTGCATATATACTTCCCGAATCGTGGTGGGGAAGTTTACGTTAATGATTGCTAAGCAATGGCAAATTTTCCTGTCTACTCAACTTGTCAACCGACATAAATTGCTGTCCTAACAAAATAAACATAGCAAGTTAAGCTTTTTACTGCTGCTTTTAAAGGTTGTAACTTGTGCGATTTGTTGAACATGATATAGGTACAAGGTTTGTGCCGTAATAGTAAAACCCTGAGTTTACATGTTTAAAATAGAAGCTATAGTATAAGAAACGCTTGTGTTAGAGTAATACTGTCATTGTGATGCAATAATGATACTTTGCCCTTCCGCATTCTAAAATATACGCCTTCGCCAATTTCTGACAAACACAAATAAGTCAAAAACTTGACACCGCTATAGTTACAGCGCATTTCCAGCTTCTCTTGACTAAACAAAGTTAAAAAACAAAGGCAACGGGGATAAAATGCAAACGAGCTTCGGCAGCTGCGGAAATTTGTGCTATTTGCGTTGTGCCTTACTGCTTTGCTTCACAGATGCAGTTATAGTAACATGTGACCCAGCGATAAACTTTGTTATTTTGCCAAGATGAAACTGCAAAACCTACATACACCGACATCGAGGGAGACTAAAACAGCCAGATAATTTTTATTAACCCAGTGATAAAAAACGGAAATAACCAACTCAAAGAGGGATGAAGTTGCGGTACTAAAAATGTTAAAATTAAACCCTGAAGGATTATAAATATAATAAATATACCTCTAATAGTAAGCAAGTTAATGTCCACGATCACTGCTGTTTCAGTATGTTTTATTTTGTATGCTTTTACATCTGTTCTCCTTTATTTAACCTTTGTTGTTTGCAGTTTTTAGACACTGACGATGCCTTAAAGGTGAATATATACCTCGATTTTATAGTTTATTTTGTATGCTTTTACATCTGTTTTCCTTTACTCAACCTTCGTTGTTTGCAGTTTTTAGACACTGACGATGCCTGTATGGGTCAAATATATGTCTCGATTTTAACAACTTCGTATCTACTGATTTTGAGTCAGAAGCACTTGCTTTTTAATTTTCGTTTACCGAAGGATTATAATGATGCTGTCAAGCGAAATATATGCATATCTCAAAAACTTAACGTTTTTCATGAACTTAACTCAATAGACATAAGGTTCATTGCAGTCTTCATCCACCAAGCCATGAACTGGGTGATTCTGTTTATAATTTTAAAGTGCAAACCCCGAACCCTGTGCAAACATGCACTGATGATGACAATTGACAACAGAGATTGTCGAAACGTCTGAACGATGTATTCTATATACACCACTACCTTGGCAGTAATGTTTGTGATTAAATTATAATTATTGATTACACAATTCCTTTAATCTGTACGAGGTTAAGATCGTGTAAAACAAAGCTGTTTATAACGCTGAGCTGTGTTTTTAATGTTATTACAAAACAGTTTGTCGCAAATAATTTTTAACCATAACACTTACTAGAGTTGCAAGGATTTGAATCTTTTCTTCTTCAATTTACAAAAAAACACAAAACGGACGATAAACTAAATCCAAACATGTTCAAACTACTGAGAAAACTTTATCTCAACTGCAAAAAGCCTATTTTCTGACAATGATAGTTACGAAAGCACTGCTTTGTCTACATAAAGGTCGTTCTTACTTTGACCCTTACTCGCTGGACGTATAACAAGAAATTTTGACGCATTACGATGTGTCATTGGCACGAAAAAGCCCATGTAGTGAATCATGCACAATTGATATCTTTATTTCCGTGTCTATCAAAATCAACTACCCTCGGTACATAAAATTGTTCGAAACGCTAAGATTGGCCCAACAATTATGTCCTGTTTTGATTTTTCATTAAATCACTTGTTAAGTACAACATAAATTGCAAACACATTATCCCAACACAAAGTGAAAGTGATAAAATTCTTTGCTTTGCCACCCACGTTAATTATTGATTTTAAAGTCTGGGAAGTATATTGACCCCAAAGCCCAACATTACATGTGATCCTGCAACAATTAGGGTTTGGTTGTCTATAGTCTACTCTATGCCTTACTGACCATAAGGTAGTCGATTTTGAACACTGAAACTGGGTGGCCTGTAGGCTGGTTAACACCGTTAAATGATGGAGGTTAGCGTTTACATTACTTCAACGCGCACACATTGCCTTTTCGTTTTGGGTTATACTCTTTACTCTATAAAATTATAACTACCAACTGCAAGACATTTTGCACAACAGATTCACTCGCCGTTGAGTTAACTCACAAAACAACTTGCTGGCCTCAAACACACTACACGATATTGGCCTTTGCGGCTCAAATCAACTTGTGTGTACCAGGAACTGGTGAGACTTTGTTTAAAGCGAAACTAGTCGTGTTTTTGCAGTTACCTACCGGAGCTGAAAATCGTGTTTACACTACTAAGGAAACGTTTTAGTGAGATAGTTAGTAATATGCTAGTGCTATCAATTTTAGTGACTTTGGCACAAATTTAACATATGGCTAATCAGGTCCGTATAGTAATCTTACAGTAAAGCCAAGGGCCCGGAAAAAAATCCAGGATGGAATAATCATTTCATACACACAAACAAATTGATATACTTTTCTGATAATTGACAGGTAATCATGTTCAAATACATGTATTTAGTAGAACTATTTCGGGACACGCAGAGTTCACAAAGCGGTACACACGACTAAAGCGAAGTTGTAACCCACATTAGTTTTACTTTAAACAGCGGTTATGAAAACATGTGATCCTGCCTTGAACTGCCATTTTGGACAGCTGCCACTGCACAACCTATGCACAGACTTTGGCGTAGGACTAAGTTCAATAAAACCTTTTGCTGCAGTTACCGCACAAAGATACATTTTTGTTTTTATCTACCTGGAGACGTTAACGCCTAAATCAGACCACTTTTACCTTATTTCGTACCTCAACTGTCACTTGCTTCGTTTTTACAAACACACCAATTTGAGATGCAACTTTGTATTCATACCACAACGCACCAAGAACCGGGCTTGCTCTTCCACGAACGCAACAGAAAAATCCAGATTAAACAAAAAAGCGGGCGGGTATTGGCCGTCCAAGGGAACCTTCTGGAACTTAGGGGCGGGTTTTTGTAAAAACAAGTTTTTTAAGTCACCGAAAAAAGGTAGCCTTCGCGGTAAAATGAAACGGTTGCGTAATCAACACAAAGTATGCACATCAAAATTCGACAAAACTTGGCTACACGCCATTAACGGGTGCTATTGGCCTTGCCTTTGCACTCCGGGCTGCGCCGTCGTTGTCTAATATTTGCGAACCTCTTGCCTCTGGACGCCCGACACGGCGTGCGTCTTGGTGAGATGGTCAGTATACTCCTGGTATGGTGTTTTTGTCAACGGCTGGTCGCGCCACAGGTCAGGGGTCAAGTAGCTGTACGTCTTCGAGATGGCATTGAACGTGGCCTTGGCTGTAAAAAAAACATTGTTGGTGATGTATTATGGCTAAAAACTAGACACATTAGGGTTTTACTTTGCTGTGTTTGTTTTGATTCAGCAAATTTGTTTCCTAGGCTCTAAAACTGTGGTTTTGCAATCATTTTTAAGTTGTATATTAGGGCAAGCAATATTGCTAGGAATTTTTCATTGCGCTGCTTGATTTATTTATTTTAGAACAACTACATCTGTTTGCTAGGACCCAAGGCCATGTTTTCAAAGCATTTGGGTCATATTGTATTATATGATCGAGTGTTAGCTTGTATTTTTGCTTATATTTAAGCAACATCGCCACAGCTTTAGATTTGTTTTTTACTCGCTTTATTTCTGTTAATTAAAGTACAAAAAAGTCCCGAAAGAACTTGCTTAAACAAACAACAAAACAGCTCATTATCCCTACCAAAGTTTCCCAGCGTGGCGGTCTGTCCAGCGGCAGATGTGTAACAATCTTCCAAACCAGCCATACTCAACAGCTTTTTGGGTACTGGAGCTGACACGATGCCTGTACCACGAGGTGCTGGAATGAGTCGGACGTGGACACTACCACATTTGCCATGCACCTACAAAAACACATTTTTGCCTCAATAAAAGCTAAAAAAATTGGCTAAGATGACAATCTTTAAGCAAAAACAAAACAAAATCAAACTGCTAAAAATTATGTACCTTGCATGGCACAGTATGAGGCTTGCCAATTTTGTTTCCCCAATAACCACGACGAATTGGGATGACGGAGAGTTTTGCAAGGGTGATCGCTCCACGAATAGCAGTGGCAACTTCTTTGGAGCATTTTACTCCAAGACCAACATGACCGTTAGAGTCACCAACAGCCACAAAAGCCTGAAAAAAGAAACAAACAACATAAGCATGACACAAAACAACATAGAATCTTACAAAAGAATATACATAAATAGACAGTTTCCGTTAACAACATAGATTAGATTTTATAAGACATAGATTTTAGAACATAGATTTTATAAACATAGATTTTATAAGAAATCCTAAAGGGCTAACTTTCTTTCCAAGCTATTGCACACCTTTTGGTATTATGCACAGAATTGTTTTTTTTTTTAACAAAATGGCTCAACTAAGTGCTTTTTACCTTGAAGCGAGTTCTTTGACCTGCACGGGTCTGCTTCTGGACTGGCATGATCTTGAGTACTTCATCCTTAAGCGAGGAGCCAATGAAGAAATCAATGATCTCACACTCCTTGATAGGAAGTGAGAAGAGATAGATCTCCTCAAGAGATTTGATTTTGCCATCCATAACCAGTCTTCCCAACTTGGTTACGGGAATCCACTGCAAACAAAAGTAAATAAAAAATTAAATTCAGGTTTAGTTTAGCTCTAAGAATTCAAAAGAATTGACAACAGAAAACAAACAATATAATGAATTTTATCAGGTCCTGTTAGTAAATTAAACTTCAATCAACATAAAAGACACATTTTAAAAGGGCCACTACTTTTAACACATTTTGTGTCAGTTTATACTAGTGTGAACCGCAAACTCTCCACGAAGAAAAATATAGCCTAAAAAAACACCAACATATTTTAATACTTTTTACCTATCCAAAAGTAAACAAATATATGTGCATGTACATGTGTATTACAGAAAAATGTAACAAAAATTAGCTAAGCATCTTTTGACAGGTATTTATCCTTACTTTCTTTTCCTCGTC
The DNA here is from genome assembly GCF_965637545.1 of Phallusia mammillata. Lineage (NCBI taxonomy): Eukaryota > Metazoa > Chordata > Ascidiacea > Phlebobranchia > Ascidiidae > Phallusia > Phallusia mammillata. The sequence continues at coordinate 22,987,019 of NC_137255.1, forward strand.
TTTGCCACGTCCACGACCTCGTCCACGGCCACGTCCCCTGCCTCGGCCGCGTCCACGACCCCCAAATCCTCCCCGAAAACCTCCACGAGTTCCTGATCCACCGGCTGGTGCAGCGTCCGCCATACTGACAAAAGTACAAATTGCAATTACAAAAGTTTGAGACACACATGACTATTAAGGCGAACTCCTTCTGTTTACTATCTCATTAAAGCTCTAATAATTCTGTTAATGCCAAATCCTTGCAAAAGATTTTCAAACTTTATCAAATAATTAAGATTGAAGAGGATAAAAAACCAACGTACTCACTTGTTGTGGTAAATTGAAAAAGACTGATGCTGGATTATTTACGTCAGGCGTGTTATATGTCACGTGGGAAAAAAATTTACGGTTATGGGGTGTCTTTAATTTTTTCTTTGCCTTATTTCGCTGAAATTACAATCCAAACTACAAGACACGTCAGCTATTTTTTTATAATTTGTTGTTTTACGGAAGTTTTCATATAACGTGATATTATAGTTAAACTCAACTCAACTCAGTTCACGCGAGAAAATGCGTTTTAATAGATCCCCACAAGGAATGGTTTTGAGAATATGAATTTAAAATTTTCGTGTTTTACAAAAAAAACATTTTCACTGATTTAAAAATACGTTCAATAATCAACAAAAACAAAATACTTCATTAAAAAACTTGACTGATTTGAAAGTGCTGTCGTAATACTGGCTTTATGACTCAGCGATTTGAAGGTCGGGATTAGAAAGCATGTTTGTTGTTTGTTTTGTAAGGAAATGAAAGAAGTGATTACTTTAATTCAGTTGTAAGGTGATTTGAGTACCCCCTTTGAAAACACGGAGAAGTACTAAAATGTCGTATTGCCGAAAAGAAGGTAAATGAAACATAGTAATTTTCGTTAAAAACCAAAATGACTGCAAAACGTTGCTGTACCTGTATATATTTTAGGCAAGGACACGATCATTTTTGCCACCGAAGATTATTTGTCTGCACCAAGCACAGTAGAACTAAAGCCAGACAACCCCGATGATATTGACAAGAGCAATGTTGGTTAGTATTAATGTGAAATATTGATATTTAATTGTATAAACGTCAATACAATACAATACATAAGCGTTCGTTTTTACACCTTGATCAGGAGCTATTTTACCCAATGGAGAAATAAACTGGGAATGCCCATGCCTTGGAAACTTACCAAATGGACCCTGTGGGCAAGACTTTCGCGAAGCATTTTCATGTTGGGTAGACAACCGTGAAGATGAAAGCACATTTGCTGAAAAGTGTTACGAGAACTTTGTAAAATGGGAATCCTGTTTAAGTGAGCACAAGGATGTTTATAAGTCGTCTAACTCCTCAGAAGATTCAACTGCTGATGTAACACTGCCTGACACTTTATCAGCATCTGAAGACACTAAACCTTCTGTAGAAAAGGTCCATGAATTTGCTGCTGTAGAAACTACTTCCCCAAGAGCTATTGGGGCTCCTTCAGTCAAGAAATAAAGTCTACATTACATTGTTTTTATGTCAACAGGAAATGTTTCACACCATGTGGAAATGGGTAACTATGTCATAACAAACAAATTTTACCATTTGTTTCTGTGTGAATAGTGACCCACTTGGCTTTCATTTTCTAATTGTTAAGTGAAAAATTAGAAAGTCGTGTTCTAATATTATGTTCTGTTTTTCAATTGCTGATAACTTTTTGATACTGCTGCATTTATCAAAACATAAACATCCAAACTTTCCTATGCCACCTTTATACTTTCACAAATTTTTTTATGGAAAAAAGTACAAGTTAGGTTAACTACTTAATTTGAGGTTTAATATAACATTGTGATAGAAATCCAGGTATCAATATCAGTGAACACGCCTTGCAATGCAACAAATAGCAAAAAGACAAAACAAAGTAAAACATTTCAATTTAAAGGTCTTGATACACAAGAACACATGATATTGCATTTGACAGATAATTTAGGCAGAGCAATGTCAAACAGGGCAGCTAAAATGGCCATGCAATCAGGACTTTACACATTTCAATTATTCATTGTCAACCCAAATTGACAATTATTTGTTGCCTGAGTTTAGGCAAGTAACTTAAAAGCAAAAAAATTCTCGGACACAAAAACTCTAATATAAAATTTGTAAAACATTGATATAAATCTAAAGGCCACAATTCAGTGAAAATGGTATAAAATGACAAAATATAAACAAAAAAACTATCTGATGCTTATGCACCTTCAGGGCATGGAAGTTTATCAATAAATGCTTGGTTTAGTCCGAGGTTTAACAGTTGCCTCCTTGACATTTTAAGCAGTGATGGATTGTAATGTAAAAGTGCTTGCCAGCAAATAGTCTGAAGTGAAGGGATTTCCAACCAAACCTTGTAACATGAGTTTGTTCTTGTGGTTGGAGAAATACAAGAAACTCCACCGAAAACAATCATACAACCCTCCTGGAAATGAAATACCATTATATATTTGTAATATTGGGCCAAAACTGCTGGTGTTTGATTTTACTAAATACTAAGCAACATGCATGTTATGGTTACATATCACACATATAAATATATGCTACATAAATAGGTCAGCAATTTCTTGTGTTTTTTATCACTAAACCAGTTTACACTTCTAGAAACTGTAAATATATATTTCTCAATATAATAGATATATTTATATATGTTAACATGTAAAAATTCAGAGGGTCCCGGAATTTAAACAATCTTTGAATAGATGTTGTGCTTCTCAGTTAATATTCATGATACAAATCTAGGTTAGCACATAGAGAAGTTTGATCATTTTTTCATATGTCTTACAATATGATCCACCCATGCTAAATTTGTTTAACTTATATCAGGGCATTTTTAGTTGGTTGAACTTACAGTGGTTATTGCTGATGAATGAAAGTAAACAGGTTCAGGCATATCAGTCAGTTTTGTCCATTGTAATTCATCTAATTGTAATCGCCACAAATCACCAATGATAAATTCACCATCATAGCCACCACATATATACGCATTTTTTCCCAACTGAATACAGCTGTGGCAACGTCTCGGCAGTGGATATTCTAGAATATACGAAGGAATATTTTACACTTAAAATTTCACGAAAATTCAATTTAAGAGTACCAACCATTTAATCGTTTGTCACATTTGGCAATCTTTAATCTCCAAACATTTTCAGGGATTGAAAAAACATAAATATATTTTAAGGAATAAACGCTTTGTGATGTACCACCACCAAGAACATAAATATGATCATCGTCAAATGCAATCTCATGGCGATATCTAGGAAAAAACAATGTTAGACTTAGATATTTACCTTTTTACTGAAATTTACGGAACAAACCTTTCTAAAGGCAGTTCATCAGTCATGTTTTCAGGCTGAACTTTTCTCCAGTTCAGTGTGTGTAGGTTAAGCTCATGAAGCTCTGTGTTGTAAATGTAACCAGTTGTTCCCCCATACACATATAGATTTGAACCAATCACTGCCATTGCCTGCCACAAAAAAGTGTTATGGCTATTCATAATGTATAAAAGGTTGACAGGATTTGACAATCAGTGCAGTGTTTTGTCAAAGCGTTTGACAAAAAATTCCTGTACCTGGCCATATATTTTTTCTGGTTTAGACCCTTTGCAATCTACTGCATACCACTGCCCTGAATGTAAATGGCATGCTGTAAGTCGGTTGCTACTTTGATCACCAAATGGAAACCCAGTACCGCCAAACACAAGCATATGGTTTTGATGGCGAATAGCTGTAAAAAAATACAAATGAGTACAGTAGTATCTTTTAACATGACAATTTTGTTTCATCATTTTACATTATTCTAGTGTTTAGCACTAAATTTACAAACAGGCAAATCAAAATATATTGCAAAGCATTACCTGAGTGGGATGCTAGTTCATGTGGCATGTGTTCAGTGTTTGGGACTAACACCCAATTGTTAGTGGTAATGTTGTACTTCCAAAGTTCTCTGCAATGATAAATTCAGCATGTGTACATAACTATTACCACTGATAAATGTAAAAACTTACTTGAAAAGTGATGTTTCTCTTACTGCATTTGTTTGGGCATCATGATCAGGGTTGTATCCTCCCAATACCCACATGTGGTCATCAGTCGCAATGGCACGGTGACCACTTCGGGCAGAGGGGAAATTTACACCTGATTTAAATAAAGATAACTAGAATAAATAAATACAAAAGAACATCTGATAGTTTTTCTTAGTTTTTTGATTTTGAAGGTTTCTACACTCAAAGATGTGATTATTACCAGATGTGATACACATGTGATTATTACCAGCAACACCAACCAATACCCTTTTTTTAGGATACAGAATTCAGCATAAAAAAACTTTGGAAGAACTGGGGAATTTTGGGCAAATGTTTCTTGTGCATAATTGTGTAAATTAGATGATTGGTGGAATTGTTTAATTCCTAAACTTTACACTGAATACTAACCTCAGAAATTTATACTATTTCCTAACTGTATAATGGAAATATAAAAATAAAGACAAAGCAGAATGATTCTAACTTACCTTGACCAGATGTTGGGAGTTTGGCTTTACAAAATTGGTGAATTTGAATGGCAAATGTTTCCGTTTCAGTCAACCTTTCATTTACATGTTGCTGTTCCGTAACTTCCATACATGTGTCAGAACTACATACTGTTTCCATTCTATCTAACCGACCAACCAAAAACCAACTGAAACACTAACAATAAACAGTCAACAGAGACGAAAATATAAATAAATAACAAATGAACAATTTCAACAGGAATTTTCAGTTGTTTATTAAAAGAAGCAACCAGTAAATCATACGTGGCAACTCGAAAAGTTCAATAGTTCCCCATTCCCCTACGCTCAAGTTTTTCCAGAACTTAGTTTCACTTTAAAACAAACAAAATGACAACAAAACAAACCTACGAAATGAAATCAGGATCCATAAAAAACAAGCCGCCTACGTCAATACTACGCTTCACTGATTTCCACTGTTGCGTGACAAAACGTCAGCAAATAAAAATTATGTGTCTTTAATGTTTACCGACGTTGTTTTGGTAATATATTTGAAATACAAAATAATATGTTTCTTTACGCTGCATGTTCTATTGTTTAAATCTATGACTGTTTTTTTTTTTTAAATTTTGAGAAGTGTTTTCAAATGCATTACTATTTAGGGAATCTACCGAACTTGAAAACGATTGTGCAAATGAAACAGCAAATTTCGTTTTGCCAAACCAAACAAACAAAATGGATCCAGCTGCTCAACTTTACGTCAAAAAGCATCCAATAGAATGCATGTTCTTCAGCGAATTCCACCACAAACAAGGCCCAAGAATAACTTACCAGGTACACAACTTGTTGTTTAGTATGTGAAATGTGTTTTTTAAGACCAGTAGTTCAGTACAGTTAACAATTAACATCTATTCAAAAACTTTTTCTAGTACCCTGATGGTTGCATCACGAAAGAAAGTGGTCTTTTGGAGGCAGTAATTAATTACATCATACCGAAACCGGATTTACAACAGAAGCTAATCACAGTGTAAGAACAAAACGTGTTAGAATGTTTACCTTTTATTTTGCATCTTCCATTTAAACACTCAAAACATAAAAAATGTAGCCAAGATGTAGGGCCATTTGAAATGGTAAAGCAAATAATTAAAATAGCATTTTTCCCTTCATCATGAGTATAAGCTGTATAATATGGTGTAGCTCAGCTGCATTGCATTTGATCCACCAATTGTGCCCTTCACTGTTTTGTGCTTTGTAATGTTTAAACATTGCACAGCTATTTCCGGCTTGGTGATTGTTTTAGTGGAACTGTATAACTATGTTTTCTTTTACCAAACAAAATAAAACCAACTCAATACAACTTAAACAGATATGTAAAACATAAGCTAAAATTTTTATTTTAAACAGTAAATTTAGTTTGGTTGTTTTAGCAATGCAGTAGGAAAAAAGGTGATTGGTTGTCCAGTGTGCCTAAACAACTCCAAATACCCAAGGAACCAGTACGTGTTTAATTTTGGGTTAGTGCTTGACAATGAGAACAAAAGCTCTCCTTGTATTCCACTTATAAAGAAGCTTTCCACATACATGGTTGAAGTAGAGAAAGAGGATTCATTTGTCTCCAGTGAAGCCACAAAGTCAAGAATACCTGGTAATTGTTTGATTGTAATTTTGTGTATGTTTTTCTGCTGATTTTTTTTATGAATGGTGTTACAAGGGCCATGTACTGTATAACAGACTTCAGAAATATTGGTGTATTTTCTGCTATTTAGGAAATATAATGTTTTTGTTCATTTAATAGATTACCCAGATACAGTAGACTTTGGTTAAACTGCATTCGGTTAATCCAGATATTTGCATATTTCATACAAAACTTGCTTAAGTAACAGCAAAATTTGCATTTGTAATATGGCAAGGCTTGAACTAATTGACATTGGTTAATCTGGAGTTTAGCATAATCCGGAGAAAGTTTGCTGTACCAACTTGGTTTGCTAACTAAATGTGACAACATTAGAAATTACAATCCAGACAATTGCCAACCCAGATTTAAAGTCTGTATCCCTGTACTGGGTTGAAAAAGTACAAGTACATTTTATCAGCTTTCAGCTATTTACCCTCTTGCTTATGCATGACATTTGATTTAGACATGCTGAAGCAAATGTTCGATCAACTGAATAAGAAAGGAAGCTGTACAATATCTGTCAATGAGTCAACAACAATATATTTGAAAATTTTCCCACCAACTTCGCTTCCCCCTGCTGTATATGACCATCATGTTCCTATTCTATGTGTGGATCCTGAAGATTATGATGCCAATGACTGGGACCTTACTACACTACAGGTGTAACTACTGTTGGGAGTATGAACGAATGAGAAATAATGAAATTTACCTGTAACATTAAATAGAAACCTGTAATGTTAAAACTTAACAGTGTACCGCCTACAGGCCGTAAGGTTTAAATGTTTTGGAAATAGGAGCAAAAATAGTTTTTGTTTCTATGAGCTCTTAATGATTTCGTAGCATAAATTAAGCATCTTTAGAAATACCCAGGTTTTCTTGGTCTAGTCTAGTTCTTAAAAAACAAAATGTAATCAAGTTTTGGTGTTAAAAACAAGCCTATTGATTTAGGTTTTGCCATTTATCGACGGTTTCAGACATGTTCAAAAAATTGCATCAACTGCTGATGTGGATCCAGAATTAACACGAATTTGTGTTCAAAATCTTGCATTTTATAATCTTGTCAAACTCATCTCTGTTTTCCAATACACAAATGTGTACATCACAACATCCAAAGTAAATTTGTAAGTTCTGTGCATTTTGCAAATTCATTATGTTTGTTTTGAATTTTCTCAATTTTGTTCAAAAGGATTAAAAGTTATGGGTTGGCCATGTTAAATTGTGTTTGTTCTGCAGAATAATGGATGATTTAGAGTTCCAGAAAGAATGTTTAAACTATGTCGCTCGAACTGGGCATCAGCGTCCAAGTTTGAGAGATGTGATGACCCTGTACTGTGGTTTAGCACCTGGGGTCAAAGTTCAAGATCTGTGCCTGCGACACCAAGATGAGATTTCTCGTGTCAACGAACAGTAAGTCTTAGCCAAGTGAGATAAGCCATTGCGACTAACTTCGCATAAGTAAGATACATGGATAAACATATTGGTTCTATTGGTGGACTTTTTGGTGGTTGTGTTTGTAATTGACCAGTTTTGTACAACATACATCTTGAAAGCCTTACAATGTACCTGAATAAACTAACTTCAGATTTTGTGCTAACTGCAGTCCTTTTCTGGTTATATCCTCTCTGGCTGATTTCTAGTGTTATCAAAACTTGTTTGTTTGTAGACCAATGAACATTAAATTGTTTAGTACAGTTACATTTAACCTTCATACAATGTTAATATAATACTAATAAAAATACTGTCTTAAGCTCAATAACACATAAAATAGCTTGTGTAGAGAAACCAACATGTGTAGAGAACAAAAATGTCGTAAATTGAAACAAATTACTTTTTCACAGAAAACTCATACAATTTGGATTAATTCATGAAATGATTCGCAAAATAAATATGTACCCTGTTACATTAAAGCCAGTCCATCACTCCAGCTCCAAGGTTAGTGTAACAGAATAAAACCAACCACACTTTATATTTATGAATATTAACCTATTCGTTGTTGGCACCACCCTTTAAGTCACTAACCAGCAAAATACAGTTCCTTTTTCACAAAGTAACTATTATAACATAACCACAATGTTTTAACATTTTTTCACATCCTAGAACAGTGGTTCTCAAAGTATGGGTCGCGACCCAAACATGGGTCGTGCAGGGTCAAAAAGTGGGTCGCGCTATGGTGATTCAATTCTGCCTAAACGAACAATTACTGCATTAAGTAAACACAAACGAATTTACTTAATGCAGTAGTAGTGAAGTCCCCTCACTCGACCACGTTGTACAGAAAAAGGAACTAATCATTGCAACATACTGACAATAGCCTTCCAATTTTACTGTGGCAATTGTTACGTCATAGCACGGGGAATAGAAGTTAATCATACGAAACTGAACGTGGAGATGTAACAGTTAGCGTTTGAGGATGAGTAAGTATTCGTACAAGGAAACATTTTTAGATTTGGGGTTCACTTCTATCAATGATCATGGTGCTGCAAAGCCACAATGTGTGTTGTGTTATGTAGAATGTCGAATCGAACTCGTTAAACCTGCAGTCATTTTGACATGGGCAGACTCCTTTGTGGCGACGACGTGGTCTCGAAATTGTTACATTTTTTGATATTTGAAGGTTGGGTCGTGACATGTTCATAAAACTCAGATTTGGGTCGCGGTCAAAAAAGTTTGAGAACCACTGTCCTAGAAACAGGTCTGCCATATGTTTGTTAAGAACCACCGCATTATATAAAAGTTACAAAGTTTTTAATTGGGGTCTAACTTTGACTTAATGCACCAATCTCACCTTAAATGAAAAATTATATTTTACTTTTTCAGTCTAATCTGCACAAATATGCCACTGGACAATTTAGTTCTGAGGAGGTTTGCTGTAAACTAGGAGTGAACCAATCCGAACTTCACAGTCGACTTGAGCAGGATCACAACATTGTTACACTATGGAAGTGATAATAACCCCTTTGTTCAAATATTTATTTTTCATGCTTCCCAATAAAATAAAAATGTTGCAAAAATATATTTAGCAAAACCAACACTCAGTGTCAAAAGTGAATCTGTGGTCTCAACCGAAATTTGGTGCACATTGCCTAATACAGCGAGGTCCAACTATATTTTTGTTGCAGGCCATTAAAAATCTTAAACTTACCCCACGGGCCAAAGTTTTTTTGCAAAACTGTTTTCTGGCTGAAACATGTGGGTGACTATACAAAGTTTTCAATCAATAGATAATTCTCTTCTTAACTTTTATGGTTGTATACCAAGTAGCAGGCGTTCAAAACTTTCAGTTTCTAACCCTTGACTCAAAACTAACCAACTTGTTGACTTAGAAACTCCGTTATTACACAAAACAATGCCTTGCCATACATCACAATAGGAGATTTGCAGTATTCTGTGTCTTCAAATCCACATATATTAGGACGTTAACACAAAAATTATCGTTGTTTGTTCAAGTGTTGGACTTGTGTGGACCAACCAAATTATCTCGCGGGCCACCATTCTCTGCTCATACAAGTGTTATATTATAATATTCTGAACTTTGGAGTTCATAGATTTATGCTGTTTTGCTGCTACCCACATGAAACACATTGGCCTGATCACTGACTGGTACACAAACACAATGATGTATTGCAAAATAAATACAACTTGTGTATTGAAACAAAAAAAGCAGGGTTTAACAACATTTTGATGTGATTGAATTGAAACTAAATGATTTCAAAAGATCAGATTGTTTTACATCAAAAATCATATTTTCAATACACGTGACAAATATGCACTTATACTTGAAAACAAAAGACAATTGAGTTTGATTTAAAACACCAGCTAATCAAATCATCACATAATTGCACACATGAGAAAATAATTGGTCTTTCCTTTTAAACATACAGCAGTACCAGAAGCTTGTAACAAAAAATAGGCAGCTTAATGGTAAAATCCTACTGTCATGACTGCAGCGCAAAAATGATGAAGGATTAATGTTTTGTCATCTGCTCTCTTTTTGATATTTTCCTTGCAAAAACACTCGCGGCACTTTAATGTTTTTCTTATGGTTGATCGTTTCTCGCATCACATATTCATTACTAACCACTCTAAATCCAGTTTTCTTTACAAGCATTTCCATCGTTTCTAAATTTGTAAAAAAAATTAGATGCCAGCTTGCAACCAGAATCCCAGCAAAAACGATATTAAACACTTGCTTTTTTAAAACACTTAATTGCTTACTAAAACTGGTAAAATATTATCTTTAAAGAAGCAAATGTGGCAGGTTTTTAATGATGAAAACATTTGCTTTTGGTTGATTTCAGATGGTATAAACTGCAGTTATGGTCAGATTAAAGTAAGAGAGTTACCTTTTGCAAAGTAGTATGCTCTCGTGCCATCTTGTCGCACATAGAAATTTTCAGATATTTTACTTCCTGGACTAAATCTTAGCATTGCCCAATCATATATACCATAGTCTCGAAATAACAAGTACCCGGATGGCTTCAGCACCTAAATTGCAAAAAACAATATTGAATAATTGTGCAACAAAAAATTCATTTTTATACATTGATGACATGAGTTATTGCAGTAATGTTGAATTTGATTTGTGTCATTTTTTCTACTGTCTCAAAAGTTATAGTTAATTTAAAGAATATGGTCTACTAAATGTAAGATTTTTAAATTGTAATCTGCCAGCCCATTAATGGCATTACATCGAATCAGCCAGTCACCTAGCATTTCTATGAGGGAAAGGCGTAGAGCTAGAAAAATCTGACGATTTTTATGTAAGTGTGACATGATCGCTGGTCTGCATGAACACTTCAGGGCTGATCCCAGTTATGAATTTATGTTCATCTTAACTAAAATTTTTATTGTGTTAACAAATCATTTAGTTTATTTGTTTTTCAAGAATGTACTGACGTTTTGGATACTTTCGAGAACAAATGCAAATTTATCTGGGTGAATTGCAGACAGAGCAAATATAAGGGTTACAACATCTAAACTGTTGGGTGGAATTGTAGCATCTAAGTTTTGGCAAGACAGATCACAGAGAAAAGCTGTACATCTTTCTGATGAATACATGGGGTTATCCTAAAAAAATATGTTTTTATGTTTCAATCACACACTTCACCTTAAACTAAATCTTATGTATTACTACAACACTAGATGAAAGTACTAGCCAATCTGCAGAACATGGCAGTTCCCGGCGAGATCTCATGCGTGCAGGACCTAAATGTCCCGCATGCACGACCCATAAGTTCGTGTCCAGACCAATTTCAGCAGGCGAAGAGCAAGTAAAAGAGGTCAAGACAGTGCAATTAAATGCCTTTGGTGCAAAATTTTCGCATGCAAACCCCAAATCTTGGAGTGCAAAATTAAAAAAAAAAAAACGCGCGTGCAGCTGCCACACTCTGCAGACTGGAGTACTAGAAAGTTCAGCGTAGGGGTGTAAAAAAAACATAAAGAAGCAAAAAAGGTCATTTTATATCAATATAATAACATATTGGGCATAATACATTATTTTCACTGCATGAGGGTTATTGTCATGTGAAAATAATTTATTTATTTGATCCAAAAATATTAGAGAAGTAGAGAAATACAGCAACAAAACAACTTACCCTTACAAACTGCACAGCACGAGGTGAAAAATCACAAGCATAAACATAAAGATTAGAACATTCTTCCAGCATCGGAAAAAATGCATTTCCAACGCCACATCCAGCCTCTAGTAATTTGACTTGCCTGTTCTAATCGAACAAAAATTTGTTATTCTAAAAGTAAATACAAATTTAAAAAATAAGTTGGTTTCAACTAGTGGTAAATTATTGTTCAGCACAAAGAAAAGTAACCCAAAATTTTGTTGGGTATGTGAAATTGCGATGTTAAAGAAAATTTGAGGTAAATTTTCAGCAGGTTTATAAAGTTAAATTCTAGCATCAATACCTACAAAGGGAAAAAGGGTTGAGAAACTATGGTTCCCAAAAAAATAGGAACATATTTTAATTGGAAAGTTTAATAAGGTTTGTCACTTTTTGACCACTTACTTCAGACAACATCCTCTTTATTTCTTCAAACTCCCTTGATGTCCAGTGTCGATCTTTGAAAAAATTTGTGCTGTTCCTTTTATAAAACAAATCCCAGTATCTTCCAGCCTCCAACTCTAGCTTGTTTCTTTTAAATTCGGTCACAAGCTTTTGATCCTGTTGAAATATTGATTTTAAACTTTTCCATCCAAATACTGTTTACCAGAAAAGATTGTTTATGGTATTATATGGAACGGAAAAACATAAACTGGTGGTGTTTGTACCATTGCCTGTTCTTGTTACTATCAATGTCTTTATTTTGCAAGTATAGTAGAAGAAAAGAAAAATAATGAGGCACATGGCCACATGCCATATGTTATTCAAGGTTAAAACTTGATCCAGTAAGGGCCCTTGATTTGATTAATATTGTAAAAAAAATTATGAAAATATAGCCAAGCATAAAAATTTCCGGATTGGTTAGTTAAAAAGCACTTGTTTGAAAGTTATTCTATTGATATCATATTTACCTGCTTTTGAAGCATTTTGAGCTCTTCATCTGATAAGATCCTTGAGTCTGTTGTGATCCACTTCTCATCTTTATGCTCTGGTTCGTTTCCAGGCGCTTCTGTCATTTTCTTAACAAGTTAAGCAACTACTAAGTACTAACTGATCTCGCACATTTTTGTTGATAAAAATACTCAACCAAGCTGGATTGTGACGTCATACACAACATGTGTTGTTCCGGTTGAGCGCGCGCGGACTAAAACAACAAAAAAGGATCCAAAAAAGTGTCACTGCTTACTGGTAACTAAACGATTTTGGCCGGTACTAAAGTTTGAGCGCATTTTTTGTTTTTTTATGACAGATAAAAAAGAGCCTTTAAACTGTGTTACGCACGCCTGTATTTCGCCATAAGGTCCTAAAACAACCGAAAACTTTTGAGCTTTGAAAAGGGGATATTTTGGACATATCTCACGTTGCACTAATATGGAACACAGTTTGAGAATCATTGATCTACCGTCTACACCAGTGGTTCCCAACCTTTCGTGGATCATGGCCCCCTTAAAGTAACTTTTTGGCCTCGTGGCCCCCTTCAAGTTACCATGTAGGACCTGTGGCCCCCTTAAAATGTAGATAGCAATCTCGCGTTGGAATGCGGTATAAATTTCTAATAGAGTAACAGGTCTAATAGAGTAAATGAGCGCGATAAACCTCACTAGAGACAAATAGTATGTGAAATAGTCGATTAAATTCGGGAATAAAGGTAAAGTGAAAATGACTTTTAGTGGGTGTTTCTTGTGAATCTACGCCCGTGGCCCCCCGGAACACAGCTCGTGGCCTCCCTGGGGGGCCATGGGCCCTGGTTGGGAACCACTGGTCTACACAATTACCACAAGCAGTTACTTGGCAAGGAAGGTGACGTTACCTACACTTATAGCCAAGATCCTTTGTTCACTGTCTGACGCTGAATGGTTCACATTTTAGCAATAGAAATAAAAATTCTCTCCGAAACACTGCCTGTTTCAATTGGCTTCTCCTGGCAAACTTATTCCAGCACATACAACATTAAAGCGATGGCGATTTGATTTCATGTAAAAAGAAAAGAAAAGTAACCACAGGTGCGTCGAGAATCAAGCAAATTGTGAGCGCTAATAATGTAATAGCACAAAAAGATGGATTTGGCAAGAAAGAATAAGCAACTTTGATAAGAACTAAGACCACGCAAAATTCGATGCATTTTAGACAAAGACATTGGAACAAAACACGGCTTATGGGGGCTTGTTGTCCACTGTGTCTTAAATCAACCAAAACAGGTCGGTACGTCGTCTAACAACTAACATATTAGACAGCGTAGTTAGTGGTGGGATTCAGCCGGTCCGCACTGGTTCTATAGAGCCGTCTCACGACATTTTATGAGATCAGCAAACCGGTTAGCGTTACTGGTTACTGTCAATGGACTTTTTGTAACAGAACCGGCTGAAAAATATGACCTTTGTGATAGAACCGACTTACAAAAAATTTACTCCACCACTGAGAGTAGCACTTAAACATGTAAAACTGGTGGCAGCGTTCGGTTTGAATGTAAATCAGCCTAAACAGCCGTTTGATGTGCACTAAAAGCATCCTAAATTCAAGAAAAAACATTGTTTTTCATTGTAACACAAAAACCTACACATAAAGTCGGCATTGAAAAATTTATACCAAATTGGTGCTTTAAAAATAATAATGCCTTGTCGCAATGAACACAAATAACATTAATGTTTTGTTTACATTTCTGACCATAAAAGAATGTGGTGTTGGGTGGATAGTGTATCTGAAAGATGCTGTTACTTGTACTACAAAAGTCGGTCTGGAGAATCGGAAAAAATGCGAAAATTATACAGAAGCACCAGTGCGGCCTGTGCCTTCTGCTTTATGTCAAAGCTTCGTCCATGGGCCCAAAACGGGGGATTTAAAAACGCGCCGATGCAAAAGCATTTGTGTGAAGCCAACTTGTACACAACAAGGTGATTCAAGGAACACTATACACGGACTTGAAAAGTAATTTAATCATAGACATAACTGCCAACCTGCTGCACTGATGATGACAACAGAGATTGTTCAAACGTCTGCATGATGTATTCTATATACACCAGATCTTTGGTAGCTATGTTTATGATTAAAGGTGATTCAATCGAGTAAATGAACACTGTCCGTTACGGACGTTTGTGCAGCTATTGGCTTTTACAAGGCAACCCTAAAGCGCTAAACAGTAGCTGGAAGGCAAAGGCTAGAGCGACAACACGCTAGCCAACACAGCTAATCACAGTAGCACAGTAACCTCTCAAAATTCCATCTCTTAACACCGCGACTCACATCTCCCATGTTTTACTGTATTTGAGACCGTTGTTATGGTAACCACGTTCATGAAGTCCGTCGCCCCTTTATGTGTCCCCGCCGTTGAAGAGGGCGCTGGGTGAGGGGGGTGGGCTCAGATCCGGGGTAGGCGTGGGGCTAAACAGGTGGGGGTGAGGGTCGAGCCCCCGTTGCGTGTAGAACAGAATGTAAGCTTGGGACTGCATGACGTCATCGATGGAGCAAAGTTCGAGATTGGAGTCGTTGCAGTGAACCCAGAATTCTGAAGGAGTAAAAGGAAACTGGTTTAAAGTGTTGAATACATACATGTACATGTGCATGAGCTGGAATCAGTTGTAAAGCGTTTATGTAAATCAACGTTACAGTACTATATTGCTCTTTCATTGCCGACTTGATTTGCAGTTCATTTTAACCACTGTTGCCAGGGTGGCGTTTTTTTAGTCCAGTTGGGCTGGTTTTCCTATAGTCGCGGGTTAATTTCACCAGTTGCATTTTGTCATAAAAACGTATTTTTTTGCTATTTTTAATGCATTTTGACATCCATGCGCCTTTGCAAGTAGTTAAATAATGTTATAACTGGGCTCGTTGTTTTTATTTACTTGCAAATTTCGGCTTGTTTTTGACTAGCAGTGTGGCGGTTTTTAAGAATTTGACATGGCAACTGATTTCAACTTTGCAGAACACAGTATCTCTTCAGTCCTATTTACTATTTAAGTTAATTAAACCTCAACCGGACTTGAATATTGCAACCAAATTGTGAATAGCAATACAGGTTAAATGCCTAAATATGTCAAACAAAATAGCTAAGAAGAACTCAGCTCTAAACTTAAACATACTTCCAACATCGTTCCAGCAATAGGCAGTGTAGTGTCCAGACCCGAAACCTCGTCCATGATGGATAACCACAGCACTAAGATCGTACATAAACTCCTGGCCGCTTGGTGTCATTGTGGAGCTACTCTCACTTGGCCCCTAAACACAACAAATAGCATGTTTGAAATCTTGAATTTTATGTTGGTGGGATTTTTCTGTTATGGTTGCTTTACCCAGCAATGTTGAGTCATGTCCAGTTCAGGAGGAAAATCTACGGGCACTGTAATTTTTTCCCGATGATTGCGACCACTCCATCGAAACCGTTTTAAATGGAATCTCAGAATCTGAAAAAAGATGACTTGCATTTTTATTTATAGGTACCTAAAACAATTTCCATCACCGCTAAGCTACAATTTATTGAAATATGTTTAAAATATGATGGGACTGGTCAATTATTACCACAATAAATACAGTCTATTATGGTTAAGGACATATCCAATTTTGATTTTTTTTTCATTAAATAACCACAAAATGTAAGTTGTAACTGCATATTTGTATCCAGTATGCAATTTAACCAAATCTGTACTGGTAGATATTTATTTAACTGAATACACTACATAATGCTAAACAAGGCACTTTCAAAAAACATTTTGACAAACCTGTGGTAATTCTGTGATTTTAATCTGCTTCTCAGCTTCAGTTAACTTGTTTTGAACTTTGCGGTGTGACAGTCTGCGAACCCTTGTTCGATGGCCAGAACATCCTACTTGCTGGCGTTCGTTGCAGTAACTACAGTGATATACACAACCACCGTCGAGCCTCTCAGCTTCAGTAAATTTGTCCAGCATTTCCAGAAGCGAACAACTTTTGTTGTGATTTTTCCTAAAAACAGGAAATGCTTATTTTCCACAGACAATTCATTTTTCACACTACAATTGGTACCAGCAATAAATTGTAGGTTATAAAGGTGTTCTGTTGTCAAACCATTGTGCCTTATGTCCAAAATGAAAAAAAAATACATTTATATATGCTTGGTTTCGAAGTTTCATGTACAGAGGAGTCTTTGTGATTAACCGGATTAAGCAATTTGGCTTTTTTTGACAAGTTTTATATTATGCATTTCTGATTGTTTTGTAATTAAGATAAAAATAAATTTATAACTGGGATTAGCCCTAAAGCGTTGATGTAGACCGGCAATCAGCACAATCATTTCAAAATCATAGTATACCACTGAAATTATCCTACTGAATCGGCCTGTCACCAAGCATGCAATTAAACGGATTACATGAAATCAACCTATAAGCAACTAATAGGATTCATTTGCATTCCTAAACATTTAAAAATATTCAAAAAAGTTTAGAATAGTGTTGTATTTGACTTTAATTGCACAACACTGGATCAAACTTGGAATGCACTTTTGCTTTCTTTTGGTGATAGCCTGAACATATTATGATCTCACCAGTTGGTGGCAGATGTGTGATATCTCTGTGGAAACTCCAAAGACAGATCCCAAAACGGTTCAATCCTACTTGAAACATGCTTACACTGCAGACAACGAACTTTGCTGTGCAACTGACCTTCAAACACAGTGTGGACAACCTGAAGAATAGGAAACGCAGGGTTAGGCTAATGAATATTTAAGGCGATTATAAAATGAAATTTAATTTCAAAAAAAAAATTGTTGTATAAATTTTTTTTATCCCTTATCAATTACGAACAAATATTACAAAACAAATATGTAGTGTACATAAGTGTTCATTTTTTTACACTCTTTTGTGCCATTGAACACTTTATGCATTAAAAAAATCTTGCGGAACACCAAACACAATTTTTTCAGGATGCAATAAAATAAACAGGCTCACACTTAACTACTGTATTGTACCAGACCTATGTAATTTAATTCTTTTTATTACACAACAATAAAAACTGAAAAATGTCTTGTAGAACCTCAACAATCTTCGTGAAACACTCATTGAAAACTATTAGTGTGTATACATTAAATATGTATGTTTGTTATTTTACAAAGTTTTGCAATGATATTTAGTATTTCTAAATGAAAACTGATTGAGCAAATTTATGAAAGAACAAAAAGTGCAAACCCGTGAAATTCTTTCTGATAGTCTACTTGAAGGATTTCTTGGGGCAACATGTCTTCGTTCAAGTTCAGAGACAATTTTATCTAACAGCTCACAGAGAAACTCTTGGGCATCTTGTTGGGAATAACCCTGGATAAAACATCAATACTTATGTCTTGTATTAGACAAAAAGCTGCATAGCAAGGTTTGTTGTAACTGCAAATTTCCAAACTTGCAATTGACTAATAAGCCACAGTTTAGGATTCAGTATTTAATTAAACAAAAGTTGCAACTAAAAGAATGGCTTCCTAGTAGTTGCCAATGGATATGCAGTAAACCTTGGTTCAATCAGATTTGGTTAATCCAGATCTTCACCTAATTCAGACAAAACTTGAGGTACAAATGATTTACAATGTGGTAAGGCTTTATCTAATGGACATAGTTATTCCAGATCTTCCCCCGATCCTGACTTTTTTTAGGTCCAAGCAGGTCCAGATTAACTAAGGTTTACTGAATACTGCAATATATTTAATGGTTAAACAATATACACCATTTGCCATACATAAAACATTTTGAAACCAGCCGCTCAAGACCAGAATGTGGTAACAAACTCACATTTGACAGAAAAAATGAACAAACAGAATAAAAACAAAATGTGCACTGTCAAGGATTAGGGACCCATAATTACTGAAATCATGTGTAAGGTGGTACTTACCCTAAAGGAAGGAATAAGTTGCCAAACGGAGCTTAGGAAATGATAAGGCGACACCAATTTCCATTTTCCAGACCACATTATGTGATACAGGTCGTGAAGCTCATGACAGAGGGACAGTGGATTTTGAGCAGAATTGGTACAGAATTGTTTCTGGCCGAAAAGAGTTTCAACGTCTGTTTTATCCACATCATCTTTGTGACCAGTTTCATGGCCACCGTTGAGCCCTGAAAAAATGGCAAGTTAATTGTGTGTTTGAGGCTAAAATATGAGTTTTGCTTGTTTGAAATTGCAAACAACACTTTTGATTCAGGCAATAGATTCATCTACAAAATGGAAAAACAGTATGAGGGACAAATAACATGGTCATACAAGAATACATTTAAATTTTAACACAAGTAATTTTCGGAATCAATGATTCATTTTTGGCATCAGCAACACATAAATCTAATGACTTTAAACGTACTAATACTTAAACAAGTCTTTACCTGCTTGCATTTTTAGCAGTTTTTTCGATGCAGTGGTTGATTGGTTTTCATACATTTCAATGGTGGACCTTCTTCCAGCTACGCGTAACTTGCTTGATGGTGAAACTTGTGGATCTTCATAGCACACAGTTGTTTCATCCATTTCAAGGTCACGAACGGCAAGCAAACATCTGCGGAACTTTTGCAAATGACCGAGCACCTTCAAAAAAGACAATGGGTGTCAAATATGGATAGAGTAAATACAGAAATGTCTAGGGATGGTGTTTTACTGAAATAAGACACCAGTATTGATTTTTCCACATAGATTATCCCACATGTAGGAATAGCCAAATTAGACCTTGCACTGTCACACAGCAGGAAATGCTGGTAAAAACATCTTAAACAGGATCAAGTGTAATTTCTAGATCTGGAACTTTATGAAGGTACAATGAATTCCTAGCTGCTAACATAATGCAACAGTGACCAGTACTATTTCGTCTGCAAGGATAAAAAAGAACACAATCTGTCTGTCATTTCTACAGACACAAGTAGCACCCATTATTAACCTATTATTAATCCCCTTCCTTTCTGTGTTTGATGGAGAAGCAAAATTAACATGTTATAGTTTAACGAAATATTAAGTAAGCTTGCAATAACATGTGTTTTTTCTTTATTGTTCTAGCCGAGCAACCCAAAAATATTCAAATAGTAAACAACTTTATTATGGCCAAATTAAGAACAAACCTGTATGATTGAGTTTAAGTAACATGTGTTTCCTAGGTTACGAAGGCCAGTAACTCCAGGAATAAGTGAAGTGACTGCCCTGTTCGGCACACTGTCATACAAAGATTTCGTTCCACTTTCTGATGTGACTCTACGATAAATCCTTGAGCGTGGTGGAATCGATAGCTTCTGAACAGGCGCTGCACGAGCTTTTCTTCTTTTCTGGTTTGGGGAAAGTGATGTTTTTCTGTTCGAAAAATAAAACAATGTCGTACAACTGCCATGTACTATGTTTGATAGACCTATTTTGGTAAAAATGGTACTGAAAATCCACATTTAAAACAGGATGGCTTGCTGCGTTGGGTCATTAAAGGAACAGTGATACATAGATTTTTTTGATCACTATTAATATTAAAACAAACATTTTTGCTTTATAATCAGGATTTTGAACCACATCTACAACTTGGTATTTAAAAAAAAAACACAGTATGAGATTATGTTATAAAGATTATAGATTTTTCTTATAAATTCAAACCAGTACAACTTACTTCTTTTTGTTTTGTTTTTGACGTTTTTTGGTGGCTTCTTCACGAATTTGCAACCTCAAACTTCGTCTTACGGGGGAATCCACACCATTCACTTCAGGATCAACGGCTGATTCTTTTTCTGCCACACAGGGCTTTTTCCTGGGTGGCTCTAATGACTGTGACAGTCTGGTCATAATTTCTTTATACCGACTAGCAGCATTAGCTCGCTTTGGGCGCGGGCTCGTCACTGACACAATTTCACTTGAGGGGCGCTTTTTGGGTGATTTGTTGTCTATAGAGGGCTGCTCAACCACCTTGGGTTCAGTTATTTTGGCATCATCACTGATCACAGTATCTTTCTGTCCTTCATTTTGTTCTGTATTTTCTTCCTTGCTAGGTACGGAACTTTCTAGTACAATGCTTTTTTGAAGGTCAGTGTCCACTGATAACTGGTCAGTTAGCAAAATTATCACATCAGTTTTAATAGTCTCTGTCATCTTATTAGTTGCTTCAGTTTGAACTTGTGGCAAATTTTCTTTAAACTCTGTCACCTCATCAACGGAACTTACAGTGCTTGAAGAAATATTTGAACTGGAAACGATTGGGATACACTCTTTAGGTGTTGGGTCATTTAACAGCTTATCAGATTCCACTTTAATATCTCTGACAGAAGTTTGCGGGGTAATTGTAGAGGTAGAGTTTAGTTTGGTAGCAACAGGGAGGATCTTCGATTCCGACAAGGTTTCAAGGTGGTTATCTAGTTTTCCAATAAAGTCTTCTTGTATTTCTGAGGTACGCTGTAGTGTAACTGTAGCACTAGCTTGTTCGTCATCACTCTGACAGTGTTTGTCCTTATTACTAACATAGTTCCTCCAGTTTCTAAAGGTTTTCCTTTGTCGAACAAACCTAAAAAATATGGCCAAAAATTTAAAATTATGCCATGTGTGAGAATTGGCAAATTTGGGCACTAATTTTTTTGGGAATCACATTCAACTTAAAAAAGCTTAGGATTAGATGATGAAAACATTTTAGTGCTCTTGTGTTGGTTGTTATTAGTGAAGAGGTACCTTGAATGCCAAATGGCAGTAAAAAGTCGATCATCTCGATCAAGTTGTTGCTGTTGCAATCTTCTTCTCATTTGAACATCTTCATCTGCACTTATGGTGGCTGTCCTTAGTGTGTGTCCACTACGAGTTGTGCCAGTGAAGTTTTGGTATCTAATTGCCTGCAAAAATGTAAAGAGTTTCTGATTAAAAATTTTAAATTTACTATAGCACACAATACAGTACACAGACATGTTAGTAGGTCCAAGTTTTACCAACTGCACAAAAGCAACCTAAATTGTTTAAAGTAAAACTCAACAGATTCGAATTTTATTAACATATTTTATGGACTATATCCTGTTTTTATCACATGACACACCATACATATACTGTTTTCCAAGCACTTCCAGAAAACAAATCACGCCAAAGAATTGTATTGACACATTTAGCATAAAGAAGATAATATCACACATTTGCCTACCTGTAAAGTTTCACGTAGCACCTTTATGTCCCCTGATTTGTTGTCATTGAGAACATATTCCTCACAAGCATAGCAATAAACATAAAGTTCATTAACATCAATCACCAATGGATGGCCAGATTCCAAGTAGTGGTTCAACGCATGTTCATGAATATATCTGTAGGTTGTATACCATTTTATCTTTTTTAACACTAAGAAGGTAATTCAGAACAGTCCACACATTATTTATTCATTTTTTTACCACTGTAAAACTTTTTACCATGGTTCTTACCTTCCACAAGCAACATTAGGGCAGCTTAGGCAAGCCCAAACAGACTCAGTTGTGAGGCAAGTGTTGCAGAGCCATCTTTGTGGGTTGACGACTGAATGACGTTCACCAATGGTCATGCGCAGTATGTGCTTGCAATTGCAAATGCTCAACTGAAATAAAAGTTATAAAACCCATTAGTGCATGTTTATAGTTGAAAATTAGTATTTTTGATAAAACTCATCACATGACAATATTTTATAGCAGAGCTAGAAAAAACCATTGAAAAATGAACTTTAAATTTACTGCACCGCTTAAATATTAACTTGACACACCTCATACTCTGTGGAGAGTCTGAAACGAGTGCATCTTGTAAGATATTGACTTTCCTGTTGAGATACACCGTCCTGAAATAACACATTTGGTAACAAATCACTAGGCGTAATAAAAACAGTTTTTGTAGAATAAACAAAAAGAGCATTTTCTGACCAGGACTTGAAAATATTTCAACAAATAACAGATTTTAAAGTAAAATACTGTTATGCACAAGAATTCTTGTTACAAATCAATATGTTATCCACTACAGAACTACAATTATAATTGACTGCTTGAACACATACATGTGAAAGATCAGTAGAGCGTTTCTGCTTCTGCTCAGCTTTCTTCAAAGCCTCTGGACTCTTCCTGTCCATGTTGCCAAATGAAATTTGCGTACTCAATTAATTTAATTGTTTACCAGGTAGCCTGTTATTTGAATTATACAACATATGGAATTCCTAACCTAACAAACACATAAAACACCCATACCAATTTAAACACAATTTACTGCACAGAGTGAATATAATTTGGCTAATTTGGCCACAAAATAACTTTGAAATAATGAACCATATCAAATTTATTTTTTGTTTTTTAGCCATTTAAACCTGTTTAACAAACTCAAAACATGCTGATTCATTTGCAGTTGTTGTTTTTTCTTTATTTTGTCTAAACACAGTGTTTTTAAAAATCTCAGGTTATATAATGAATAAACTTAAAATACCGAAAAAGACATTAAAAATTAAAAATATGAGCACACAACTTAAAGGTGCAATTAAATACAAAGAAAAGTTAATATAACACCTCAAACACTAATAACAAATACAGTAAATTCAAAGCCTTTGTCACCCAAAATCCCAATTTCCAAATAAGGGTGTTATAAAAGACAACACACCAAAAAAAACTGTTTGCCAACGAAATTTCAAAACTAACTTTATCATAGCTACGTAACACGTAAAAAAAAAACTAAAAGTTTTCTGAGCAATAGCATAAGTAACACAAAAACCACTCGAGTTTATACTACGTGCGTTAAACAATGAGAGTCTTATGATCGTTATTCATTGCACCATGGCATAGCGTTTCGTAAATCGCCGCCCCATCAACTCTTGCAACAACGAGAGAAGCTTGGGAAAAAAGAGATCGTAAAAAGAGAAACAGTGACGTAACAGTCTTTCATGTTAAAGTAAAGTGCACAGAATATATTTTTAATTATATTTTGGGGAATTTTTGGGGAGTCTTTGTGCTGTTTAAATAGGTATTCGATCTTGCTTTAACGACTGTTGGTTTGTTTTCTTGTTTCAACTTGTTTTAAATGTATCAACATCATTCTTTAACATACGGTACAAGTAAAAATTGACTATATCCGGTTTAAAATTGTAAGCAGAAACTACTAGAAAAGTTTTTACCCGTGGTCCTACGAGTTGCTTTGATTCCAACTGTGCTATTTTGGGAACATGTCGCGCGAAAACGGCCTTTTCAGCTAAATTAAGCCCTATATCACGTGCCACAAGACGTCACTCGTATATCGTCGTATTGTCTTCTTCACATGAGTTAAAACCTGATTCACTTCTGTCTGCGTGATAAATGCTCGTTGTGTTGACGTTGTGACGTTTTACACTGCGAGGCGCGATAACGAAAGTAGATGGTGGGACGCAATGTTAAGAAGAAAAAGGGAAGTAAAACGTTTTGTCGTAAGGCTAAGGCAGGACGTTCATTTGGTTGTAGTTGTTAGCAGAATAGCAGATGCTTGCAAACTAACTAAAAGCAAAGATACCGTACGACTTGCGAGAACGAAAGTTCAATGCAGACAAAAAGGAAGTTAACCGCTTTTTTTGCATAGCAAACTGTTTGCCAAACTGTCACAAACTCACAACTCAAAAGCCTATTTTTGGTATAGGCGAAGACGAAGATCATGTAAATAAAATGGTGGTTTGCTTCTGTATTGTAAAGGTTTTAGCTTTTATTGTTTGTACTATAAATTTAATGCTGAACTCATTTTTTTTACAAAACAACGGTTGACGGAACAGCTAGCGAAAACCCAATTGACAACTTTTAATTTTAACCACTTACTTCCTTTTTTGTATCTCAAGAAACAAAAGAAGAGTGTTTTTTTATTCTTTATGCAAATCTTTATTCAGTTAAGGTTTTCTAACTCTAATATTGCCCTGTTGAAATAACTGAACCTGTTACATTACTGGAGTGGATTTACTTAAAGTGGGATGGCTCCCTTTCTTCGTGTGAAAGTTGTAAAGTGTGAAGCCGGGACATCA
This sequence comes from Phallusia mammillata, assembly GCF_965637545.1. NCBI lineage: Eukaryota > Metazoa > Chordata > Ascidiacea > Phlebobranchia > Ascidiidae > Phallusia > Phallusia mammillata. The sequence continues at coordinate 23,011,743 of NC_137255.1, forward strand.
ATTACACAAAACGGAATTAAGTTTGACCCCTTTGTTGCCGTCAATGTAAAGGAATGTGTTTTAGGAGGAAACGAAGGTACAAATTGTGGTTCAGTGTTTTCTTTCTTATGAAACCTTGTCATTTTCAAATGTCATGATTTTTTTGTGATTTTTTAAAACTCCTGTCGATGAAGTAATCTAAATATATGTTTTATGTAAATGTTTTTTGATTGGCCTTTTGCAAAAAGATCTGGTGTGGTTTTTACAATAGACTTTTTATAAAGCACAGAAGAAGAAGCCACAGCTGAATATCAAAGTGGTTTAGTTGCTACATAATATATATACCTTGTTTGTGTACATGTAATACATGACCTGTAAAGAGATGATATGTACAAAAATTTTCGGACAGAAACCTAATAATATCTCAAATGACAGGTGTTCGAGGCACCTTAGTACAAAAGAAAAAGACCCTTTATCCAGAATGGGGAAGTTGCTTTGATTCACATTTGAAAGATGGCCGTGTAGTCCAGGTGTGTTCTTTGTAAAATCTGTACATACTAGGGTTCCTTCCCGGGAATGTCTCGACGGGAAATTCCCGGGATTTCCCGGCAAAATTACGTTCCCGAATCCCGGGAAATTTGTTTTCAATTCCCGGGAAACAGACAAACAAGCAAAAACGTGTTAATTTTGTAAAAAAATAACAGAATTGTTTAAATTTCTTCTAGCTGTCACCAAAATACGGCGTTTTGTAATTTTAATAATAAATTAAGTAAGCGTTTTTATACGAGATGGTAAATTTTTTTCGCGAAAATACGCCACCCAGCGTCACCAGAAAAAAACAAATTTATTTTTCGTAATTTCTGAATCTTGTTTACGTTCAAACAAGATTGCAAATATAGTTTAATCGACAAAATCATGGCTAATTAGATGCCTCCAGCGAAAATAAACTAATTTTAGCGATTGCGACGACTCAATTATCCACACAAAAATCGGCACATTTTTCGGTCGGGATTCCCGGGAAATGAAAAAATTATTTCCCGATTCCCGGGAATTAAAAAATCCGGGAAATAGAGGAACCCTAGTACATACTAAATCAATCAGTGATGGTTAAAGTTACAAATAATTCCCTGTCTGATCAAATTGACTTGGTTTGACATTAAGGTTTTGCTTTGTTTAGATGGTGCTTATGTCCAAGCCTGACAAGTTGGTCAGTGAATGTAACATTGGTCTGCAAATGTTGGCAGACAAATGCCGAAATCAAAGTATTGGTGGAACTGGGACAGATGTTTGGGTAAGATTTTTATGTGACATTGACACTGCAGTTATCCACAGACAAAATATATGGTCATTATAGAGTTTTGAGACTCTTATAATTTATGTCATATTATTACACTGTAAGAATATTAAATTTAGTAATATTGACATACACTTTTCTTGTTTGCAGCTTGATTTAAAACCCGACGGTCGACTTTTACTACAAGTTAAACTTTTTGTTGAACAAGAAGGTAAGACTGTAATATTATAATGTTTTAGGCATTGTTATGGAAATGCTTTCACCCTGTTTATGCTAAAGACAAACTAAACACTGTGATGCATTTTTGATGGCCAATTAACCTTGTTTGGATGCCTTTTAGCCACGCTAGTAGTAAAATGTAGCATTTTGTTGCCTGCAATGTTTAAAGTTACTGTTGGAATGAACAAAGTTCCTGGGTGCTATTTGGAAGGTGATATATTGCTTGTTCAACAATATGTTCAGCAACTGTTAAGTAAAGAAAATTTGTATGTTGTATGACTTGTAACACAAGTTACAGATGTACAGTGTGGAACTGGTTCCATGTTAGGGGTTAATATTTTTTAACATTACATATGCTTATGCTTTCCACCCACCATTCAATAAATGGCACAAATGTGCAAAAAAATCAACATAGTATTTTGATGCGCACTCCAAACACATTTTTGCTGTTAGTTTAACCATTAAACCAATCAGGTGTTGTGCAACGCTAGTGTTAGATTGTTACTCCAGAAAAGCATACAGCTTTGTCAAGGTCAAAAACAGTTTTAAGTCCATTTTTGGTTATTGGATCAAATAGAAATAAACATCTCCACAGATTAGTACAAATGACCAGTCTTTCATGGTTTAACTAGTCATCATAGATTTAAGGTTTATATACCACAGGAAGTTGCCAAAACATTCTTGTACTGACTGGTAGAAGGCAGTTCCGTGTGTGCTCTTCTGACTCACATCAATTGTTTTAGCTGTACTCTTACCAGTATGAATAACCCAGCTATGCCCATCCTGTTGTTTAGGCAAAATGGTGACTTAAATTCCAATTAAACAAATCTTGAACATTTTTAACTATTAACTTGTTGCACAATCTTTTAAAATTATTATTTATCGCAAACCCTCAACATATATACTCAACTTGGATTATGGTCACCAAAGGGACAATCTGGTTTGTTTTGTTGGCTGTTATCTAAGACAAAATGCATGGCATTATGGCCAGTTTTATTGGCTTGTGTGTTGTATGATCAATTATACTTTAATGAGTTATTTCACACATACCCCACTTCAATATTTACTTATATTTGCACAGACCTTTCACAACAACAGCAAGATGAGCTGCCCACTCGTACCATACAAGCTCGAAGAGGTGCCATAAAGAAAGCCAAAGTTCATATTGTCAAAGGTCACGAACTGACTGCTCGATTTTTTCACCAACCCACATTCTGCTCTGTGTGCAAGGATTTTATGTGGGGAATCAACAAGCAAGGCTACCAATGCAAAGGTATGAGTCATGCCCTTCATTGACATTCGTGTTTGTTTTGTGTACCCACTTTGGAATATTTGCACTGTTTTCCCCATTGTAGATGTAGTTGTGTCACCATATGCACAATATATATGGTGTTAGATCAACTTTTATTGATGCAACCCAAATACTAAAAAAAAATATTTTTGTCTGGTTTTAATAAAAATTATCGCGCCAATTTGGAAATGTTTAGTCAAAAAATCAAACAAATAATATTCGTTTTTTTTCTTCAATCAAACACTCTCTTATTTGGGTTGTGACCCATAGTTTAAGAAACACTGTTTTAAATATATGCCATTCACACTTTACCATTTTAACTAAACCCTTTTAACTGTGTGTAGTGTAGATACATGATTACCATTTATGTTTGTATACATTACCAATACTTGCCATTACACATGTATCGATTTGAATTAATCAAAGACAACTGTGACATGGGAGACAATACAATGTTATAACTGCTTTCGTCCTTAGCTTGCCAGGCTGCAATGCATAAAAGATGTAAGGAGCGACTTCTGGGTGTTTGTGTTGGCTGTGACCAGGACATAAATCTAGTAAATATCAAAACCTCACTGTGGTTTGCGTTACTTTTTTTGGCTTCATTTGGTCTTGCTTGATGATGCCTGACCCCCTACTAACCCATTGTTTTCATGTCTGAACAAGACCAGCCATATGTAAACAGCTCACTACGCAGCCACGCTTACTCATTTATTGTTCATGTAGGGCAAAACATAAACAACATACATTTGTATATTGTTTTGTCATTAACAAGTTAGGAGTATTTGATAGCTTAGCATTTTTTGTATTGGTCTTTATAAAATCACATTTCCAAAAGTTGTTTTGCTTAAACTGACATTGGCATCAAAGACTGATTATTTTCAATCAGGATTCATACAGTTGTTGGGCCAACATCCAATTCACCCTTATATACATTTCACAACCTACCCATTTTGTCATGCATTTAGGCTTTTTCTAATCTTTTGCCCATCCCAGCCATGTGTTGCTTTTACATGCATATACTATTCAAGTATTTTATTTCAACAAATATATGTATTAACAAGAAGCCTGCACTGGTAAAATTCATAATAGATCTTTTCTTACTGTGTTGTAGACGAATACAGATTTAGAATATATACAAGGCAGATTGCCATTGTTTAGATTTGCCAAAAAAATTTCTGCAAATTTTGACATTTAATATATATTGTCACAGGTAAGTATTGGTTTCTGTTATTATCCGTACAACTAACAAGTCTAAAAAAAGCTAATCCAATGGTGGATTATATTTATTTTTTGATATCTGCATGATGGATTTTGTTTCAGAATGTGCCATTGCTATCCACAAGAAATGCACGCTACATATACTTACAACTTGTAGTAAGTCAGCACACCGATCAGATGCCACAATGGTAAATAACCTTTTCCTTGTTATTCTCCAAAACACACATTTTCAGTTTCACTTTTACGCTGCTCTTTTGCAAGCACTATTCCAAAAGAAAACGCTGTGATTCTGAAAAAAAATCTAAAAATGAATGTTGTGCCCCTTTGAATGCTGGAATGCTTGCACAACATTTATGATATAAATGTCTTGTTTAGAGTTGTGAGTCTGGCCTAGCTTTTCAGGTTGGTTTAGGTCCTAATACAGGGGTCTCAAACTCAAACAAGTTTGAGGGCCAAAAACAAACTTTTGAGTCGAGGGCCGCACTATCGAAACATTTGTTACAGTGTAACAGGACATTAAACGTATTGCATGATTAAAAAGTAAATGTTCATTAATGTATTAACTACATTAAAAAAAACAATATTGTAATATGTAACAGACATATATAATGATGAAAGAGGCAACTGTGCTTTATTGCTTTGTGTGGAAACAATGGCATACAATGACGCAACAATGTGAAAAATATTACGCAACAATCGCAATTGCTGATTCTAAAGATTTCTATCATTCAATTAAAACGTTGCATATACCACTACTAGAGAATGATTGTATCATGTAAATGTAAACTCACTGGTCTGACACGGTATTCCGCCTCAGAAAAACAACTTCTAAAAGTTACTTCGCGGGCCGCACAAAAACCCTTGGAGGGCCGCGTGTTTGAGACCCCTGTCCTAATATTAGGCCTTCTTACAACTCTATCCTGGTTTATGTCTTGATTTCAAATAATGTGGTCTGTTTAATTTCATATTTTTTCCAACTAAAACATTGTTAAATTGAAATTATATAGTTGTACCCAGTTTTAAATGAAAATCCTGTTTTGTTATTTAGCAAAATTTGGCAATATTGCGTGTAAAAATGTGTTACAGCAATAATTAACATTTTACAATTTTGACAGTATTTGAAAGAGCGCTTTAAGATCAATATGCCTCACCGGTTTAAAGTTCACACCTACATGAAATTCACTTTCTGTGATCATTGCGGTTCAATGTTGTATGGACTAATGAGACAAGGAGTCAAGTGTGAAGGTACATATATCAATATGTTTCTGTTTCAATTGCAACTCGCTTTTACCCAATTACTGTTGCCACAACAAATTGAAATGCAATATGTGCTTTGTTGGGTAATTTCTGTATGTGTGTATTGCTAACTGATATTGACAGTTTTGAGGCCATTAACTAAGACCTACAAATTAGTCAATTGTTTTGTAAGCATGGTTTTCCATGTATTTATGGCTTAACTTGTCAATGTTGTGTTCATATTTTGGTAAAATCAATTTAAACTGGTTTATAAGTACATTACATGCTCTTTTATGTCAACTTGTTGTAAATTCCTAAACAAATGTGATACATACGAAAATACTTGCCTTTGCCCTATTAGAAAATATCACACTGTACATTGCTATTTTGGGGATACACATAGTTCTGCGTAGGTTTCATACTAGAGATAATTGCTTAACAACAAATGTGACAAACGACATGAAGAGTGATGTCACATGCATTATTGTGTCGCAGCAACTATTACAGCCGCTCTAAATATAGTGTGGGATAGCAGTGCTTAGCCTTACTTAGTCATTGCTGATGGAATTCAGGACAGTTATTAACTGCTTTGTCCTCCATGTGACTGTTGAGCCACTTCCAAATACTGTGGAAGTGATTTATTCCAAAATGAAGCCCTACTTACTCCCAACTGTTGCAAAACTTATGCAAACAAATTAGAATAGAATGTTACTTGACTCATTGTGCTGAACACTATTGGCTAGGGCAGTGGTTCACAACATTTGTTGACGAATTCCTCCCTATAGACTACATAATAATTGCTAAACTGTACAAAGATCATTTAAAATTGGGTATTTTGTTAACTTCAGAGGTTATATTCCCTGGGCCTAAGTGTTATTTACAAACAACATGTGCAAAATAAAGTAAATTTCACCACTATGCTAGGGTATATGTCTTTGGTATGTACTATATATAATTATATATATGTTCGGATGTAATCAAAATTCAAAGTACTGATGCACCGAAGTTTCGGTTTCGGCCTGGAACTTTTTTGAAAATACGATCAAAACCAAACTTTTTGATTGCATGGAAATAACACCTAAACCGGTTTTCGCCCCAAACCTTTTTATTTCAGTGCATTATTAATGCAAAGTTAACTTGTAACAAAGTACAATACAATATGCATTAAGTACTTTCTTTCACATATGAGAACACTGTTGTTTCACATGATTCTTTTTTCCCATTAATTTTCTTGTGTGTCAAATTTTGGTTTCTGAAGCTTTAGGCTGTTTAAACACATAAATCCATTGTTATGAAGTCCTCAAGATTTTATGTGTAACTTTGCAATGCAGAGTGTGGGACGAACGCTCATCACAAATGTTATAGGAAGATGCCCCACACATGTGGAGTCAACCAAGCACTGCTGGCAGCTGCTCTGGAAAAAATTAATAAGCTTCCTTCAGTTGAGGTACAGTGCCATCAATTGGGGGTTAATTGCGACCGTTTGAATGAAAAGAGTTCTTTTTGTTCCCAAAATTCACACAGAATGAACAGCCTAACTATAAAAAACATTGTATTATTAGGACAAATCTAATGACAAGATCGAACCCCAAGAACAGGGTGTTTATGAAGATGTCACGTTTCTTAAAGCAGCAAAGAACCACGAAAGACCGCACTCCATGAGCAGTAAGTAGAACAGACAAAAAATGCATCACACTGTATCAGTGGTTTTCAAACTGGGGTTCATGGTCCCTTCAGTGGAACTGCCACACAATTTCAGAGGGACTGTGAGCAAAATAGTTTAAGAACCACTGGGCTATAAAAACTGACAGGCAAGTTATGTGAGCATGCTCTTGCTGTAATAACACATGTTGCATTTTGATCATAATTATTAGGGATGTGCCAAAATTACAAATGTTCTGTTTGGTCGAGCACCGAGCATCTCACGTTAATGCTCGGTGCTCGGCCGAGCACGCTCGGTGCATTATGACGTCACAAAAAATCCCCTTTCTACGTTTCAGCTCTACAAGGTCTCTTACGTCACCAGCGGTGTATTAAGCTGTTACAGGCCTCAGAAGTACACGTTTTTCCACAATCTAATACATTTGAAAAATCATTTGTTTTTCTGTTCATAGACACCCTTTCAAACACTAGTTACTTATGTTAGCAGGGCATGAATATGCAAATTTAATGCTCGGGTCAGTTTGTGCAACTGCTCGGCCGAGCACCGAGCATCAAAAATAGCGATGCTCGGTACCGAGTACTCGGGTTCTGGCTCGGCTCGGCGCATCCCTAATAATTATAGCACATTAGAAACTGGGAACTGTGATTTGAAGTCATAGTTTCTCAGGTCTGTTGAAGGTTGCTTGGTGACTGGCTCATTCAGTATATATAACGTCATCTTCAATAGGCATGGCATATTATGAATTGTGATTGTACATTATGTCTGCTCTGCATAAACACTTTGGCTCAGTTTTGAATTTATGTCCATCTTAGCTGTCTGATTATATTGTTTATTTCATGAACCTTGCAAAGTAACTATTTGCTGAGTTGTGCATTGCAACTTGGACAGTAATAAATCTTATAGTGTCCATTTTACAATGATCAGCAGTTTTTGATCAGGTCTAATGTTAAGTAGCCAGCTTGGGAAAGGATTAACCCATCACTAAGCACAAGGTTTTGTCATCCAAATTTTACAAATGTGTCCTGCCAACTGTTATTTGATCATTTATTGCAAAAAAAATCATTGAGTTGATTTCTCTTGGTGAACGAAATCATGGCGACACAATAGCACTAAAACATTCACCAAGCCGGGAATAACTGTCTAAGTTAAACTTCATGAACCTCAAAAAAAGTGAAGGGTACAATTGGTGCACAATGGTTGAACGGGCTGCAGCTACACCATATTGCAAAGTGTTATGTGGCTGGGGCTTACAAGAGAGTGAGGTTTATAAAAAAATACTTCATCTCTTTAGATTTTCCCCAACCACATGAATCGGAGTATGATCAGCTTTGGAATACTCAATCAGAGCGACCAAAGGCTCATGAGGCCCCAGCAGGTTTACACCCAGTGGCAGCACCCCGCCCCTCTGCCCAGCGACAACCCCCTAAACCTGCCCCACGTACGACTGCCCCAACCCAAAAGTTCTCATCGGAAGATTTTAAGTTTTTGAAGGTGCTTGGCAAAGGAAGCTTTGGAAAGGTATGTAGTTTGTTTGTTTTTGTTTTCTTGGTGTATTGAACCTAATTTGCAGAAATGAAGGTTGTGTATTAAAAAAAATGAGTATTAAAAAGTGTGTATGCTTGCATAGGACTTTTCAGGAAAATATAGAAAGATTAGGAGCAGACAGTGCACATTTTCAACCCACAAGTTCGAGTAGGTTGGTGGGGCACAGCTTTTCAGCTTGCTGCTCCAAACAAACTTCAGTGGCAGTGCCGTAACTGGCTACATTAGCTCATACAGCCAATCTCTTGTCACCTACTGCGCTGATGTACCTTGTAGGTCGAAAAAGTTTGTACTGTCTGCAGCTTATCATGTATAATATTGGCTCCGGTGCTTTTGTATGAAAATAAGTAAAAAACCTTGTTGTGAGTTGTGAGGTTGTCCTATCAAAATATGTGTGGCTTTGGAGTAGTTAAACCAAAGGTATTTTGTGGACTTTGATCTTACTTTTCAGTTTTTGCGCTTGTTTATTTTACCAATCAATATACACATATATATATCCTGGAGTATACTTCCTGTGTTCTAACTAAGGTATAGTACATTTAAAGTTCAGTTTGACGTTTTTGAACAAAGTAATAATGTAGTTAAATGCAAAGTACTTTGTGAACTTTGTTCCCACTTTATACAATTTGCAGGCAGTGGGACATTAAGTTCAATTTTTCTGTACAAAGTCTTGCCCATATCAAATACTGCAGTGAGAAAATTCGTAATACCCCCAAATCGTTAGCAAAATCGAGGTAATGGTGAATTAACAATGTGGGCATGTCGGGTCATTTGATTCCATGCACTGTTGGAACCCCGCATGCCTACGCTTCCGCTGTCGGTCAGAGTGACGTAACAGTTTCGTGGAAGCGTCCCTTCGCTAAAAGTAATAGTCGGCTGTGACGGTGTACCGATGACGTCATAAGCGGTCGGCAAGGTTCTCAATTAACCATTGTGCGACGTCTTTATTTGGAAACTAGCGTAGTGCCCGGATCACATCACCCGAACTTTTAAGTGTTAAATGCAACTTGTATTACCAGAACTCGTTAAAAGGATGTTTACGCTCTGTCGCAATGCTATTGAATTATCCCAAGTAAGCTTATTCGACGAATTCTTCCCTTAACAATTTAAATAAATTTCATCACTCCCTAATATACTGTACAGTAGATGCTAGCAGCTAAACCAAACGAAGATTATTCAAAAATGGGTCTTTTATCAACTTTACCAGTCATATTATTCGAGCTTAAGTGTCGATTTACAAACCACGTGTAAAAAGTCAATTCCTCCCCTGAAGTTTAAAATTGAATTTCCCCAAGTTGGGAACCACTGCGTTAAGTAAACATTCCTGGTATGGCGGGAAAACCATTTTACGTTCATCAAATTGTGAAAGCGTTTGTGATTTAAGCCCCCTTTTTTTAGGTTTTTAGGTGGTTTCGGTTTTGAAAATGAGTTGTTTTTGCTCATAATTTATAATGTTCAGATATGGAAACAAAAAATATGGCATTTCAGAATGTGTGTCCTGTTTTCAAACGACGCTAAGAATTGATTTTAAGGAACCTCTTAAACCTGCAAATATTGTTTTTACTGTCCTATTCTTATGTACACGAAACGTTTGTTATTGTGGATGGTTTGTACACAAGAAAAAGGGGCGTTTGATACGATATAGGTCCAGATGTTAAAATGCATCAACAATTCATTGTAAAAAAATATGTGACTTGTGTAACAATAGGTAACTATAGCAATACTTATGTAACAATATAGTCCTTAACTGCCAATTAACATCCAGAATACATAAAAACGTGAAAATTGTTACATCAAAAGTCTTGTTCAGACTTGCTCTTGAGGAGCAAACTTGACGAAAATCACTGAAGTGAGTAGCGCAAAATGGGTTTTCCCCATGCATTGTCTAAAAACAGAAGGAAAATATACTGACCATTAGAAGCATGTGAATGGAAGAAACGTGTATCTGTAATGCACGAATATTAATATGGCCAGACAATTTCCTCGGCGGCAGCATAGCTATTTAATAAGAGATTTTTAGTGGGGAGGCACGCCACCCCTGCCACCCTGGGAATTGACGCCTATGGATGTGAGTATGGCGCCATGCCATTGTGCAGTAAGGTCATTACTACTTCCTCTATGTGCCCGAAACTGTTTGTTGCACCAAACCGTTGTAGAGAATCGAAACTTTCCCGCTTTGATCAAACAACTAGTGGAAAGTTCCCCGTACCAGTGGGAAAACCGTATCTATGGCAAAAGACCTAATAGGAAGTCGTGCGTCAGCTTAGGAACTTCTAGACTCTATTGAGCGATAGTGCGTGGGTTTCGTTTTCTGCAGTTAACGTTGATTCTTTAAACACTGATTTTACCCAGATAAGGTCAATTGTTTCTACCTTGCTCAAGTATATATGTGGTCAAAGTAACACTTGTAAACATGTTTTAATTTAGCGGCCCTGGAAAACTGTTCATGTATTGTAAGAGTGTTATTAAACCGGCTTTCATAGTGTCAACTTGCAAGCATACCGTTTCATTTTCTCAACTTACTGCAAATCTTGGTTAATCCGAATTCGCTTAATCCGGATATTTTCCTAATTTGGACAAAACTTGATTTGTAATGTGGTGAGGCTTTAATTAATCGACATCGGTTAATCCAGACAAACTTTTTGGTTTTAACGGGTTCGGGTTACCCGAGATTTACTGTATTATATAAGTTTTAATCGCCTTATTACACAAGTTCATACTTCTTAACCTTGCCAAAAGTTCATTTACTGTATACACTCTAAAGCATTTCTTAGCAAATAAGTTGGAAATGGATTTATTCCTTAATTTTTTACCGTTTTAGGGTGCCTATTCAAAAATTTTGCAAGCAAGACCCCTCTAATACAGTACACAATCCTACTGTGCTTGCTTGCCCACCGTTCACACTTTCACATCACGTTTTAACTAGTTCCTGTCGCACGATGATAACATCCGCTTTGCTGCTATTCCCGACTGATCAAAACAGCCCCTTGTTGCAATAAACAAATAATGTGAAACTTTTCCCCATGCGTGCTACGTCACAGTATGCTAATGAGGTTTTTTCGTGACGTCGTGTGTCACGTAATCGCCTGTTTTGCACGACCTTTGTATAGTTATTCCCGCGTAACGCATGGGGTTATTTTGGAGAATTAATGTAAAGATTATATTTGCAGTAACAGGGACAATCTTTGATACGTTAGGGATTTTTTTATTTTTTTTGCATTAAAAACTTTAATGACATTTTTCTGGCATATGTATGTCAACTAAAAAGCATGTCGAAGTCTCTGTACTATAGTGTACGGGTTCACAACGTATATATCCAATGTCACTGGCGTAGACCGCGCACCCCCGGCCTTAACCTTTGTATAACGTCAAAATCGCATCTTTGTTTAAGTTACGTCGGTTTAATTGAAACGTGTTTCCAGCTAAACAAATGCGCTTGCATTCACGCCATTGGACGAACAGACATTGGCTGAAACGTAACAATTGTAATTGTTTCGCAATAAATGGGCATTTTAATGCAACATAAACATGACTTGTAGATTAACGTTTTAGTATTATTTGTCGCAATAACTCTCTGCAATAAAAAATAAATATAAAAATAGTTAAGATATTAATTCCTAAGCCGAGTTTAATGTCCGTTTGCAAAGCTCTGCAACGGCCTAAACTTGTTCCAAGGTGACCTAAGTTTAAGCGTCAACAATACATAGTCGGCTGTATTTAAAACGTGAATTGCTTTACTTTTATTTCCCGCCGTAACACGTTACTTTAAACTTAATCGTTGTTAAAGTGGCTGATTCGGCAAATCGTCCTTTCGTTACATCAGAGGTTATCAGACGCACAGCAAAATTTTCAATCGAACACAGAGATATTGCGCCAAGTGACTATTTGCCAATTGATGTGATAGAAACTACATGCTAAAGCACGTAAAAGGTGTCGTTATTTGGTCTTATACGGGTACAGATGTTTTACATGTATAGACATCATTTTTGGAAAATCAAACGGCGTACCCCCGGTATTTTTTAAAACTCTACGCCTATGTCCAATGTTGATTATGGTCATGGACGTCGATTTAAGGGTGATATGTTACCCCTTCGCAAAAATAGGGGGTACAACATTAGTATGGTCAAAATTGACAGTGTTATGTCATGTAAAGGAGTAAAACCACAACATGTCGCTTTCAATAACCCGTTCAAACGCATGCAACAATGGTTCATAAACATAAGTGGGAAACCGCTGACTGAATAGCATGTTTCCAAAAACCTGAAAAGGTAACCCCTAAAATTTTTCAAACAATTAAAAAAATAGACGCCCATGATTATTGTTCTCCTTATTGTACCCGAGTAAAATACGCCCAGTTCCATTCCAATTGTGCGTATGGGGTCATAGTAGTGTGAATAATCATTAGTGTCAGATTGTTTAATCATGAAAATGTATTAACGTCATTGTAACAAGGGTTGTTGCTGGTGACTTACCCATCTTAACCACTCGTCACCTCACATTACAGACAGAAATAAGTTTTGTAAGTTTAAATCCGTCCCGAGCTATTTTGACACAAACAGCAGTTGCGTCTGGATTTAGTTTGCAACTTTCCGCCATGCTTAGGCGGTTTTACGTCAGAGGTCTCTCGCAGAACCGAAAATTTGTTTAGGAAGGAGCTTGAATCCATGCATGGTTGAACAACTGTGTTTCCTGGGACCGCGTATTGTGGTGTCCCATATTACTACACAAAACAAAGGAGATTTTGAATTGTTTCCGTAAAAAGCGTTTAAACTATCTGGCCAAGAAAATTTGTGGATTATATAAAAGGTGATTAAAATTGTGCAACCAGTAATAAGCATATATCAACTGTCGCTACTTGGTGTACTTTACAAATTCAGTAACGCTTTCTGGAGTACCGGCGTCGTAGTAAGATCGTCTTCACCAGAGTAAAGACACTCAAATCGATTGACAAACAGCAATAGCATTTGTGTGCACGCTTTGCGTTTAGAATGCTTTTACCGGGCTGTCTTGAGGTATAATCTTGACGGATATGGTTAAGCAAATAATACACACAGGGTATTTGAGCAAAACAATAGACATGCCTATTTAAGTATTTTGTAAGTTTTTCTTTATTAACGAAATTAACTTGGGAAAAAAGCAAATGACTGTTAACATTCAGGCTCATTAATTCGTGCCTGCAAAAAATATATACTAGAGAAACGCTTACATCAGCTGCAGGGTATTGTTAGACAAGAGAAATGCATTTCTTTGTACGCATCTTTTTTTGTTTGTTATTCAAACGTTTTTTAATAATCGAACACATTGGATCAAAGTCTTACATAGTGGGGAGATTTGACAAACGCAATTGGGTGTCATTCAACTATGGCATTCCCATAGAAGGAATACTGCGTAGGCGTTAAGAAGTCTTTTTGGACATTCCATTTCATGACTTATCGTGCATTTAAACAGCAGAACACTTCAATGAAAAAATTGCGGAGTCATTTTGTTGGCCTGGGCTTGGATTTGTTGATACAGCGATGCTCAATTGGGCTGGTTTCTGCACAAACAGAAACATAGCTTTCCGTTGCTATCTACTGTGTAAATTAAAGTATTGTACAAAGTAAACAATCAAAGGCGTTGACTAGTTTCGTTCTAATGTCACTAATCAAATACCTTTACAACTATTTGTGCATGTGTGTATGTAGTTTTCACCATTCAGGGACTTTTTGGGAATTGGTTGGCGGACTGATGTTGTAATTTTCGTTTTGAAAGGGTCGTAAAATAGATTTATTGTCGTTTATCTCTGTCCAAATCTTGAGGCTTCTCATTGGAAAACTGTACAGATCGTAACAGTCTTATTCAAATAGACCTTCCCAAACTAGAAACGTTTTTTTTATGACGTGGTTTATTGTGAAAGTACTTTTGTCTGAAGATTTTGTATCTGGCTGGCGTCTATGGGGCTATGTGCTCAAACAATGTTGGAAACAGTTACAGCTCTTGCCTAGTTGGCACGGCCATTTTTAAAAATTATTAAGTTGTTGCTACTTCCAGGCATAATGTATATACGAGTATTGCTACTGCTAACTTTTGTATGTGTTTTAATGCTTTTGTCGCTTTATTAGAAATTTGTCTTCAAGATATGCCATTACCCTGATGAAGGCGTCTCGTATGGGACGTCGAAACGTCGATTATTGTAATAAAACTGCTGTAAGAGCAATACTCGTTTATTCCAGTTCATGTTTCTTATAGCATTTTTACTGGTTTAAACCAGCACCTGGGATCGCGTAAATTTTGACTTTTTTGAGGTACTTGAAATAAAACGAAAGTTTGCAATTTCATATTTAATTTTTACTTTTCCCTTCCGGTGGTGTACCTCTGTTTAAAATACAACGCATGAGTGCATTTTAAGCCCCTCACGTGTGTTGTCTCGTGGTTTTTGGTCTCCAGTGTTTCTGGTGCTTACCTAGTTCGCCCGAGCAGATTAAATGCTTCGGGCCATTATTTTTACACTGTAAAACCTATTTAAAAATTTAAAAAAAGTACCAAAGTTTGCGTCAAGTCAACACCGACGTGCACTATAATGCGGAGCTGGAACAAATCGAAACTGAGTTTAAAAATAGCTTGACCCATTTTACTCTTAAAATAGTTAGAGCAATAAAATTAACTTGTCTTATTCTGGTTATAATAGTTCCAACTTGCACTGTAGTTAAATAGTTCATGGTGTATTCTATATCGGCTGGCCGTTATTGCTGAATGCTCGTTTCGGAACCAATCTATTCAAAAAGTCCCTATTGACTGGGTTAATACAAATATATACCCATTTTTTACTGTTTTAGGTTTTTACGTATATATGACCGCCGTTATAAACTATATTAAATTTCGGCCTCCCAACTCATTTTACCAACAGAATGTATTTGCGTTGAAACCTTGGCTCTCAGACCAATTCTACATTTGTTACTTGGAGTTTATAGCTTTCTTAGCATATTTCAATGTAACTTTAAAGTAACACAACGTACACGTGCGTGTGCTTTACCCTAGTACACCACTTTCAAAAAAATCTTCTTTTCAACAGGTGCTGCTTGCTGAATTGAAGGGTAAAGGCAAATATTACGCAATCAAGGCACTAAAAAAGGACGTAGTAGTTGAAGATGATGATATAGAATGCACGATGGTTGAACGACGGGTTCTTGCGCTAGGTTGCTCCCATCCCTACCTTACTCATCTGTTCTGCACCTTCCAGACCAAGGTACAGTTTGACAAATTGAAATGACTGCATGGTGATACTGTGATTGATGTAGGGTTGCCACTTAAAGATTCGTGTTGTAAGAAATCGCTGTTAATCGTATATGATCCGATGTCTTAAAACACAAATACGTTTCCAGTGAATTTTTTAAACAGAAAAAATCGAAATACGGTACGTTTTGCTCAAAAAGGCTTTCTAATAACCTGCATTTTTTTTATCAAACTGCCCTATATTGCACTAACTTCCATTTAAAATGTGTTTTTTGCGTTCCAACTATCTTTATTCACGGCATATGTGCCTTGTAAGTAAATAACAGACCCGTTTAAAGTTTTTTAATCAATAGTTTTAAATTATAAAGGCACAGTCACTCCTTGGCCCAAAATTTTTTCGTGTTTTTTGCAAGTTCACCCAACAATATATTTGTCTGTTTAGGAGCACCTCTTTTTCGTCATGGAATATTTGAACGGCGGCGATCTTATGTTTCACATTCAAGCCAGCGGTCGGTTTGCTGAACAACGAGCCAGATTCTACTCAGCGGAAATTGCACTCGGTCTTCAATTCCTTCACTCGAAAGGTCAGTTCATATCAAACCTTAAAGGAAAACCGAAAAGTTTTTTTTATTTTTTCTCCCAATAGTATTGTAAAATTGTGTCTTGGTAAATTTTTAAAAAGACAAAGCCTTTTCGAGTGTTTTGTAATTTTTTTGTATTTCTGTGTCCAACTGTTGTGTTCGATTTTAATATTGCAGGTTTTCCTTTGAAAGCAAAAAATACAAATTTCAACGTTAAAGAAACCTTGTGAGATTTCCGCAAAACAAAATTTCTCTAAACGTTCACGTTATTTGTGAATCGAACAAAAAAATCAAACCACAAAAAATAATGCAAACTTAAAAATACCGGTTTACCTTTAAGGGTTTCAAGGTGAATAAACAAGCACACCAGTTTGTGGTCTGGGCGTTTATTTGCACAGAATGTCAACAGATAAAAAAATCTACATGGAACAAATTAAGCGGGGGCGAATCTATTGTGTTAAAAATCTCTACCGCTTCCAAACTAAGGTTAAGTGAGGGTCATGTAAATTAGTTTCCGTTTAAAATTCAACTTTTTATGAGCGCTTTACGTACATCAAATGGCACAAATCTTATGTATGCCGTGCTGTGCATTCGCGAATATTTAAAGGCAAATTAGGAGTAAAGTTGATATGACAAAAAAACAACTTATAAAATTACCTCTTAATGTTAAAAGGTAGTTTCTAACTCTCTTCTAGTCTCACTGTTGAGTGTGCTCTTTACGCCATCTATCGGTATTAAGCAAACTTTGTTGTGAGCTCTTACGTTAGTAGCTCTACCGACTTTCACAGCATTTTAGCTACACCAGCCGTTAAAGCATGACGGTTTTACAAGCTTTTCAAAAACTTGGGTTTCACATAATACGCAAAAAAAACAAAACTAACCAAAGATATGTATATAAACGTTTTGAAATGCAATAACATTGTCACTTATGTTTAGTTGAGCACCCCTTCCCCAATCACAGTTGGTTTGAAAATTGCTTTTCATGTTGCTTGTTTTTTGGAAATTTTAACTTGTTTTTCAGGTATTGTGTATCGCGACCTGAAACTGGACAACGTGTTACTGGACAGTGATGGACACACGAAGATAGCTGATTTCGGGATGTGCAGGGAAAGGACGGGTGAAGAAAATAAAGCCACAACTTTCTGTGGGACGCCGGATTACATCGCACCAGAGGTAAACAAAAACTAGCAATTTTGTATAAGTTATATATCAGTGGTTCCCAACCGTTGTCGCTGAATTCCTCCCTTAACAATTTAAAACATTTTCATTCCTCCGCAATCGACTACATAGTAGATGCTAAACCATACAAAGACCATTCAAAAGTTGGTGGCAATACAAAAATGAATCCTGACCACAATTCAAATTGCCTTCAAAACATTTTGGGGCTACTACTTTTGGAGATGTATATGTACAGTTGGAAAAAATATATACTTAACATTGAAGGCAAAGGCCAGAACAATTGGCTGACAGTCACTATTGACTTAACTTTGGCCTTTATTACATAGGGGATTTTTACTCTACAAGACATTGTATTCCGACAATGGTTTATAGCCGAGAAAAAGTTCCTGTATAGCCGGGATACTAAAAATACTCAATGTGGATTGTGTAAAACTTGCATTGTCATTTCGCGTTAATCCCCTAAAGATTTTGTCAACGCATTGTCCTTGCATTTGTTTTCAAATTCCAAAACATCTTCTAGAAATCGTTGCATCACAGTACATAACAACGTAGCATAACTTAGGTGTATTGGGATCTGTGTTTCTATGCCCTGATTCTGTATGCCAAAAAAGTGTGTCAAAGTTTAATGTGAGTCCTGGACCCTTCACCTCATGACATTCAAACATATCTGTCAAATACCAACTGGGTTTAATGGTAAACATCAAATTTAAATACGATTAAGCCATGGTGAAACTGTTACGCTTCTGTTTCGGTTGTGCTGCACAAACGGGCTGTTTGTACCCAATTCAAACTTGTGTTAAAATATCATAAGAGCAAAAACGATAAAAGGGCCGGCAGCGCGGATATAACAGTCGCGACACAACCACCGCTTTACTCCAACTGCCGGCTTCCAAGTCGTGGGGTCACGTCTCTTTGCCAATTCGCTATAGCGACGCAACATAGAATTTGCGTTTATAACGTCAAAAAACGTAACAAAACTAGTCCAGACTAAAAAAGGTTGAGGAAAAGATATTTAGATTTTCGACCGAAAGGATTCAAATAGTTGTGTACAGGATGCTTTATATCAAACATCCGAGCACAATTGCGCATGCCATTATCAAAAAGAACTTGTGAACAGGCTTGGAACTGTGTTCATTGTCAAACTTTTCATTAGTAAAGTCTACAAATACTTAAGCCGTGGCAAAACTAGTTAGAAAAGAAAAAAGTGAAGAAACACTCTTGAATAGTTGTAAAAAGCGATTTGCTTATTTGTCAAACGCTCCAACCATCTCCCATGCCATCATCAGTGATTATAAACAGGCCCGTACGGTGGTTTCCAACACTTTGTATATTTTGTTTTTCATTGACCTTGTATCGTGTTAAGTCCAAAATAACAATATCAACCGCATTTGACAGTTGGTAAGATCAAAATAAATGCGCTAAAATATACAGCCTGGCACTATAATAACTGATTCCTATCCGCAACGGATGTATAATGGGTCACATAAAGGTCAATGACGTGACTACCAGTTTTAACCCACACGAAACCCGTACGATGCCATCCCACTATTTACACACCCACCTACACTAGTACTTTTCCTTCCGATTTTGCAGTTTTTTTTCACGCGAATCAGTCGGTCACCAAGCATTCCCACATATGGCAAGGCGTAGGCTAGAAAAATCTAACCTGCGGTGGGATTCGAACCCACGTCCGGAGTCTTTCCGGGACTCGCGCTCTACCAACTGAGCTACACAGGCTCAGTGGTGAGTCCATAAAAATCGAATCAAAGTCACCGTCTGCTTCGTGCTGCACATGTCAGCTTCGTAATAGAGGATCGACTTTTCGATCAATAAATAATCAGTTAAGATCAGTGGTTCTCAACCTTTTTTATTGTCGGGGCCAAGTTTTTAAAGTGTGTAAAAAAGAGTATTACCTTGAAAGCTAAAATAGCAATCTGTGGTGGTTTTCTGAGGTGTGGTGCGAGCCGCATGCGGCCCTGGAAGCTGCGGTTAGGAATCACTGGTTGAGATGAACATAAATTCAAATCCACGGTTGTTATGCGTTTCAGATTCTGCAGGGCAAGAAGTACAGCTTCGGTGTAGATTGGTGGTCAAGTGGAGTTCTGTTGTATGAAATGCTGCTCGGTCAATCTCCCTTCCACGGCGAGGATGAAGAAGAACTTTTCCACGCAATTCAGCAAAAACAACCAATATATCCACGATGGATGCCTAGGGATGCTGTAGACTGCGTTCAAAAGGTTGGAACTAAATTGTAATATTGATATAGATGTGCGGGGATAATATCTGTGCCATTCTTAGTAATATTCTCTATTGCAAACTTGCAAACTAGAGCTTACTCGGAACTGACTTGTCGGTTGTGTTGTATTTTTATTGGGTCCAATTAGTTAAATGTACAGAATCAAATAGGTCCATGTAATATAAAATTAGCACTTGTTCTCACTCTGGACTACTAGAATGCTGACTGTGCAATCGCACCGCAGAGCTCGAAATGAATTCCAACACAAGGCGCGAAATACGTACCCGTTGTATTTCACAAAGTGCTTCGCCTTGCTCTGAACCCCAGAATAAAAGGTGTTCGGCCCAGTAGGGTTTCGCCAATCCCTTCCAGAACATAGTACATGTAAAAACTTTAGACGTTTTTAACAATGATACAATAATCTCAATCAAATTAGAGTTCTAGGTTAAAAATGTCACGCTTTGTTCATAATTACGGCTGGTACGTGCAGCCCTAGAGCTTTGTCCTATGATGTTGTTATGAAACAAAAAGTATGGGATCAGGTTTCATTATAGCCAGGGTAAAACAGAAACTAGGCTGATATCAATAAAATAATGTATAATTTTGTTGCAAACATGTATGAAAACGGTGACAATAAAAACGTTACCATAACTTTATTATGATTTTTGTGCATGTATTTCAAACTCTATTGTGCGACTTTATAAGGAATAGGTCAGGAGCCCTGTTTTCAACGCAACTAACATGTTTTATTCATCCACTCAGCTTCTTGAGAAGAATGTGACAAAGCGACTTGGTGTAATAAGTGACGTACGCGATCATAAATTCTACAGCTCCATCGATTTCGAAAAACTGGAAAAGCGTCAAATCGACCCTCCCTTTAAACCGAAAGTGGTAAGTCCCATTTTCTTTATTGTTTCAAATTGCTTCATTAGATCGTTAGTCCTCGTGTGTGTCGTTATTTTGCCTCGTAAAACAGTAAGTGAAGGCTCTTTGTTGTTTTATCCAGAGATCCGCCAGTGATTATAGCAACTTCGACAAGGAATTCCTTAACGCCACGACACGCTTAACTCAGGTGAGTGCTACTTTGAAACTCAATGACGCATAAGCACGTGTCTACTGAGTGCTTATGACGTCACATACAATATCGGGTAAAGACTAAAGTTAAAAATAGTTTTTTTGTGTTTTTGAAACGGTTCAAATCCAAAATCTATTTTAAACCTGTGTATCACGTGACTTAACTTTTGTAATTATGACGTCACAGGCGGACAAAGACGTCATCCAGAGTCTGGACCAGAACCTTTTCCGCGGCTTCAGTTTCGTAAACCCGCAAGGCCGGAATCTGCTCAAAAACAGCCAAGCGCCCCGGTGATGACGTCACACAAGTTGCGATGACGTATGTAAGTGCACGTCACACCCCTGCAAGCGGGCATGCCGGCAACGAAACAGGGGCTGGATTGGTATATATGTGAATATTGGTAGAGTTAGGTAAGCGAGCCACTGCCCGGATTTCGATTTCGCTTGTAACTTGAAACAAATACGACTTAAACTTATCAACAAATGCACTTAAACTTATCAACTGCTTTACTTCCCAGACATGTAGTAACTGCGTGCTGGTAATATCTCTCTGACCAAGTGCGTCGCATTTTTGGCTTCTTTTATCGGTGTATCAAGTGATTATTGCACTGTAGTTCGATTCTCTGTGACACTTTACTAAGGAACGCTGTAACTGTTTTTCGGCCAATTGTGTAATTTCTACAGTAGTATGTTGTTCGAGGCCAAAATGTTGTTCCATTCCGTTTTGTCGAGAAATGCCTTTGTTCGTATTCTTTTTTGGGGGTAGGTTTTACGACCTCGTTTCCACCAATCAAAAGTCCCGTGTGAATCACGTGACTAACTGTCTGTTACAAATTTTGAAAAATTGGAAAGCCAAAACGCATTTTTCACTACTGCATTCGCTGTTATCACAATCATGCGATGTGATTGGTCCAAACATATTAAGTGGTTAAAATCTGCAGCATTGTGAAAAACTATCCCCAAGGCGGCATCAGTAAAGTTGTTGTTTTTTTCAAGTGCAAATGCATAATCTTATTTTTCCAACTGGCAAACGCCAACAAGTGTTTTATAAATTGTGATTTTTTTTGCTAACAATTATTGAAAAAATGAAATTGTGTATTTTTGTCGTTTTTTTGCCATTGAAAGTTCGCTATCAAAATCAGGCAATTTTTCGTTTTACGATCCTGTCAAAATCTTGCAAATCGAAATTAAACAAGTGAACCTATAAACTATAAACATATAAGCACCGCATTTCTAGCTTTACCATCAATTAACATCGGTTTATAATAATCTATGCACGCTATCGAATTCATCCGTCCATAAACGTTACCCTCATCCGGTTTTCCCTCATCTCATCCAGCTATGCAAGATTGTAAAACCCACGGTCTTCAAAACTTAGTTGTTTGTAGATCTTCTGTGGAACCATATGTAAAAACGAACAACGGCACTATTCACCCGAGTAGCGGGTAATTTGCATAATTACTCGTTGAAGATCGAGTACCCAATAACTCGCTGAGTAGTTTTGCTGTAGGTACAACTTTTCATGTAGGATAGGAATCCGGAAAGGTCCGTCCATTATCTGCACTTTTTTGTCGTTTGTTTACTGATTCATTGTCGTTTTTTTCCTTAACCGTGCCTACTTTGTAGCATTGTGTACATTTAACCCGTTCATTTTACTCGGAACCGCTCTTGCGTTTTTACGTGAATGAAGTGTTCCATCTAATGTCTTTCTTACTGATAAATTTTCGACTCGCTATATTCGATAAACCTGTAACGCAACTGTGCCTTGTCAAAGGTCGGATGCAAAACAAACCAACTGTTGTATCTTATCTGACAGTAAAAAGTCGAGGTGCTTACATCACAATGACGTCACGTTGAAGTGTGCGTTTCTATGACGTCACAAGCCTAAATATTACTGTTCTTGCTTGCCTGATAGTTTAAAAACTATTTACGTCACAATAATGCAACGTTCCTTCTATGACGTCACAAGCCTGCGATACTTTCCTACAATGACGTCACACAAAATTTTTGTGGGTATGACGTCACACACGTATGTTTTAGGATAGCAGCATTGCTACAAGTAACCTACAGAAAAAATTACCCAACTAAATTGATGTTTTGCTGTGACTAACTGTTAAGTTTTAAAAAAATTCAAGAGACTTTACATACAGAAGCGTAAAATCTCTGTATTACCAAAAAAAACAAAAATTACAAAATCTACAACGCAATAAAAACACGTCGGGAGGGGGCTTAAGTCTCGGAAAATACAGAAAACGACGAAAAACTCGAAATGTTCGGGCTAAACTTGAAGAGATGAAATAGTTGTCATGTGACGACAGGAGACGAAATAACAAGGACACAGTATAAAAGTCATAAACACTAAAAAAATTGCTGAAAATGTTCGGGTTTGCACAGCCTGGGCGTTTACAACCAGGGTAGATTTGCAAGATATTCAAATCAAAAACAAACTGTAATTTATGTAAGACCTTCAAAGAAAATGTTGAGTAAAATTTGCGCAAAATGCTTTTTGGTATGTCATTGGTAAAAGTTCCTTTAGACATACATGCAAAGCGGGTTTATTGAAGTATTGCAAAACATTCAAGTTTCGTGAGAAAAATCCTTAAACTGGATTGAAATAATCTGTACATAATGATATGATAAGTAAGCCTAGTTTTTACTGGTCACATAGGCACTTTGAAAATCCCATTTAAACGCCGCGTCAGGAAAACCCGGACCTATAAAACTGAGCGAGGTGCATTTACCGCTAGAGGCGCGAAGGAGTCCGAACTTGACCGTGAATGTTCGGATTTTGAGAGGTCATGTAAAAAATCGTTACAAGGCAAAGAACTCGCGATGAAAAGCACAGTGGATGACAAGTAACGGTGAAAAGGGGGATTCACCTCCACGCCCTCCTACCGCCCACCATGCTTGATGTCGTCGACGAAGCTTTACTTGCGACACTTGATTGACGTGTGGAGTTGTTAGTTTGACGGCTCAGTCGACCTGGTATAGGAAACATAAGCTTGAATGTCGGTCTTGAAACCATTTTTGCACTGCGGACCGGTTTGAAACTGAAATTTCTATTATGAACCGGTCTTTAAAAAACACATATGTTAAGCACTGAAGACTAGCTACAGTTGTTAGAAATTGTTTTTTTTAGTTTTTTTTAGGTTTATGCGGCCCGGTAACGAACCTCTCACGGACCGGCACCAGACCGCGGCCCGGTGGTTGCTGACCACTGGGTTAGCAGATTCTAGTTAATGTTGTGAATAGATTTTACACAACGCCGTATACAAAGAAAGAAGTATCCATCCAATGTATTACAGACTAGGCTGATAAACGGGGAAACGTGAACTACAAAAGAGGAGTCTAATGTGATCTAGTTGATCTGCAAATCCCCACTTTGTGTAGTGCCGAATGTTAACATAAAGGCCTTGGCGTTTTATGTTTATTCCATGAGAAAATCATTGGTACATGCAGGAGTAATACGAGGAAATCTAGCCAGTGGTGGGATTTGAACTAGTGATGGGACGGGTACCCGGTACTCGGTACTCGGTATCATTGGTATCGAACGATTTCAGTGGTATCGATACTCGTACTCGGTATCGAAATATTTTGTCTCAGTTTTCGATACCAACGTGCGAGTACCGAAGGCCGATTTACGCTATAAGAACACTGAAAACTTTGTGCTAATATATGCTTCGGACAGCACAAATTTGGGAAAAAGTTCCGCCAGGTTAGGTATTGTTTTCGCTATCGTATGGAGATTACTTTTATCTGCATGTGTGTGTGCACGCCTGTACGCCGGCCATGGCAGATAAATTAGCAGGTGATGTACAACTAAGTACAACACTGTACTTAAGTACTCGGTAATCGTACTCGGTATCGAAGGTATATACATGTGGTACTCGTACTCGGTATCGGTACTCGCTTCAAAGCCTGGTATCGTCCCATCACTAATTTGAACCAAGTACTTCCATGTTCTCTGAACTGAACAACATTTATCAACGTTTTTAAACAGTATTATCTGCCAAACAAAATTTCCTTCGAGACCAAATGCGCTCTTGCATATCTGTGATAATGATAAATGTGAACAAAAATGAGGTTTTCTTTAAAATAAAAGCTGCGTCACTTCGTAAAACACAAAGGTCAATTGGAGCTGAAACTTTAGTAACTTTAAAGAGGAAATTTCTTACTTCCTGTGTCTTGTGGAACCAAACTCTCGTCTAGGTAGTGGGAAATTTTATCCAGGTCTTCAGCGGAGAATCTGTGTTTGCGCATATCCGCTGGTGGTCCGGAGTAAAGCGGGGATTTGAGGACTTTGGATCGACGCGGTTTTGCCCGCGGTGCCGGACAGCTGGCCGGGTAAGCCCCTGTTACGATACCTTCGGGAATGTTTTGAGCAAGAATCTTTAAACCTAAAACAGAAAACAATTGTTTGAAGTTGAGTAATATACGTTAGTGGAAGTTAATTTCGTGCAATGAAAACAATTTGTCTTAGAAAAATTAAAATTCTTAACTTTTGTGTATTATTTAAATCGGAAAAGGCTTTTAGATCGACTGTTACTTGACTTCTTAAACATTCCCATTTCTTGTTTAGAACTAAGGATGCCATTATAGCGGATCCATATTACGTTCATTACATTGCTCAACGAAAAACACAAATTGAATGAGGTATACAGAAAGTTTTTACCAAACACGCGTTGTTATTGTACTGTGGCAGTAAAAGACACATAAAAGTCTCACCTCCAGAAAGAATAAAAATGTTGTCGAAACCCCGTTCAACCATTGTTGTGGCACAAACCGTGGAAAGACGCTCGTCTTCATCATACAGGATGATAATACGACCAGGGGAATTTTTCTGTGTTCGTCAAGATCGGGTTAAGAAAAAAATCACATGTTTTGTATTGTACGTTAATAAATACAATTTTGTAGGTCATGGGTGGTTTATGTTCATATTATTACCAAGATGCACAAGCTTACTGCCACTTGGTTGGGTTTTAAATAAACAAACAAATGTTTAAATTAACAAAATCCACGAGCAACTTTTGAAAAAATAGAAAATATACGCCTACACGTATCTTAGTATTAGAAAACTTTTCAAAAGTTGGTGACAACGGTTACTGCAAAAGCATATGAGCCAATAAACAATAAGCCGCAAACAGTGCACACCGTTTCGACGTATCTCATCATGGTATCACTAGCCAATACCGCCTATGAATTGTCGCCAGCTGCACTAATAAGACCTCATAGGTCGAAACAGTGTGTACTGTTTGCAGCTTATTAGTGTTTATTGTTTTACACAATCTTGCACCATATCATGACCATTTTAATGTTTCCCTCAAATTTCGACGTGACTTGTGCCCCCAACCCAAAAAAAGTTGTTTGTGGCACTGATAAATATTAAGTATGAGGTCCAGTGGGACACACGAGCAAGAAAAGAAATCCATAAGGCATATTTTGACAATCGTGTTAATATGTGGTTAGAAAAGGATACATAGTCGAGGATTTCTCGGGAGAAGTTGTTCATGGTGCGGGACAACATGGCGATCGGAAAGTTCTTTGCTGAAACAAAACAGGAATTTAGCCACTAAACAAGTAATCTGGCTCAATCACATCAACATTGATATATATATAGCAACATAATTTCAAAAAAAAATTAAGTCATTCGACCTTTAGATTTAGATTTTTTATATTTCGTCTTAGCAAGCATCATTAGTATCGACAAGCAAGCATAACACACCGTGTCGGTGAAACTGTACGCATACATAAAAGTGATAAGGGACGTTAATAAATCTGCCGCAAATGAAGTCTACACACATAACAAAACTACACTGCGCATATCATGTTCGAAAGTGTGCAACTTTTCGACATATACAACGTTGTAAGGCCACGGTTATAAGCGGGCTTCAAAGTACAATCCCGAAACCGTTTGTTTGTTTGTTTGTTTTTAAAAAACTGAGTCCGGGTTATGGGCCCGAAAATTGGTGAAGTTAACACAAACGTGACCGAGAGAAAAGTTATGCCCGAAATAGATCCGTTTTATTAAAAAATAAACCCAAACCGAAATATCCAAGCCTTACACTGCTGGTTTAAGGTATTGATCTTTGTATAGATTGAATTCTGTAAGCTATAGCACTATTACGGATTCAGCATTTCTAGTATGGCTAAAATCAACCTATACTCCACTATAGCGACACGCCCCCCAACGCAACAATAGCAAATCCGCCTTTGACACGCGTTACTATGGCGACAGTCACCTAAACCGTACGAAACGTCATTGTATTGACACTGTATAGCAAATCATATATGGCCTGGCAATGTATGAGCAAATTAATACGACTGAAGCTGGTAGTGAAGCGATTTTATATTTGTTGGCTTACGTAGGTTGGATTTGCAAATATCCCAGGTATTGTGGCTGTTTGTTTTCCTAAGGCGGGAATGTAAATACAATGTAGGTCCGTTTTGGTGTTACATCTGTTGTATTGGAAAGTGACAACTGTTGGACTATCTACAACCGCTAACCACTGCCAGCTTTACATAAACTTTACACACGTACATAAGCGTATCAACTCATGAAGACTGACCAATAAGAATAAAGGATATGCATTTTTAGCCCAAAAGAGGAACATTGTATAACGTAAATCACAGTACGCCAGGCCAACTGAAGGCGCCACTCCGAATCAGTCGGTCACCAAGCATTTACCACCACACTGTGGGTTTTTTATTATTTTTTAGTTGATCATCAAAAATCATTATTCATTTTACTGCACGGCAGTGGCTGAAAGGTCATTGAATTACGAACCCGCTGTGTTCTTAATGTCTTATTTCAAATGCGAATTTAAGGCTTTACAACCAAATTTGTATTAGCATGCATATATATGAGATGGATTATTTAATCTAGCCTTGTACTCTAATACAATAACCAGATTATAAGCATCCTACATTAAACCTGTTTCGATTGATCCACCAACATTTTCTGCACCAGGTAGCTTACCTCCTACAATGTGGCAAGCATTGAAATCATCTGAATCGCGAACATCGAGTAATAGATAGGGACAGTCAGTGTAGGGACGTTGCAAATATGGGGTTTCAGGTCGAATCGGTTTCGGTCGGGTGCTGTCCACCATGTCCACTTCACCCATACCACGAATAACACTGTAAATATCAATATGTTGCCTAATATGTATATCAAGGGATCCTAATAGGATATAGCCATGTATAATGCATCATTGGTTCTTGGGTACACAATGAAAAATAAAAGCCATATTTGTGTAAGAACAACATAACGTTTTGACATTTGCAGCTGTCATTGCCAGGGCAAATTTTCTGGAAATATAGTATAACTAGAAACAACACATTTTTTTCTACTTAATTATTGTTTTGTTTTCAAACTTAGTGTCACACTGCAAAAATGGATAATCGATCAATGTGGAAATACAGGAGAACCTAATGGAACATAAAATGGTGAATCTTTAGCTTCCTTTTTTAAGTTCTACAATTTGCAAAAATCAAAAGCTACTATTTAATAGCTTGGGAAAACAATGAGGGAATGTATCATGCTTCTTTAAAAATTTCTGCATTTAAAACTAGCACTTTAAATGTACCTTTGCAGGGACGATCTTGGAGATTTTTCTTCCTCTCCATCAAATCCATTTTTCAATGTTGAGCCTCCGGGACTAGTTGATCTATTGCTTGTGTGGTCATTCATTTCGTCAATAAGCGTTACTGATGAGGCCATCGACCTTGCAGAAGCTAGATATTTAACACAAATACCAGTTGCAACAAAAGTTTTTCACTCAAAATATTTTGTAAAAAGTTGTCAACACATCATAATTCACCAAGTGATACAAACTCAACAACCCAATTATATACTGTGATACAGTGGTTCCCATTCTTTATTAACAAATTCCCCAAATTAAAACATTGTTTTTCCTCCCCACTATATATATATAGTAGATGCTAAACCATATAAAGATCATTTAAAATTTGGTCTTTTATCAACTTCACAGGTTACATTCGCAGAGCTAAAGCATCTAATTACAACCACATGTAAAATTTACAGTAAATACACATAAACTTGCCTTCCCGGTTGGGAACCAATGCTCTAAAAACATTTTTAAATGCAGTATTTATTACCTAAATCTGCCTCTGAAGCCTCGTCTTGCATTGAAATGTTTGCAACTTGTAGCACCTGAAAATGAAGACAGGTTACACCAAGCACAAAGTAATAGCAGTAAGTTATAACTCCACCCTCCACAATGCAAAGTGCGAAAAAAAATGTGCTATGCAACAATAAATACAACTTTGAAAAAGTGACTTGACTTGCTTTACTACCATTTTGAAAACAGCAGTTTGGTTAAAATGTTTGAATTCAGAATTACAGGATGACTGTGTTTCATGCTACTAATGGAAATTTTAGTTTTAATTAGACTTAGTACAATTAATTATGCAAAAAAACATTAAAAGTTACAAAACATTAAATAAACAAACCGGGACTCATTAAAACAGAATATTTTTTCAACTAAAATGCTTAAATAAACCAGGCAAAAAGCCAGAAGGTAGGCTCCTGAGTGTTATGGAGAGGGTTTAACTGATCGAGTTTATGGCAATTTCAGGCCACTTGCTCACATGACCAACAGGTCTCAAGTGTGGAGGTTCGAAATCAAACTTGTTATTGTGTTTGGGGTGAGTTTACATCCTGCTTAGCTGTCCACTTACACACACTTGGCATTTCTGAGCTGGACGACATACAGTCTCTGTTTATAGAAGTGCGAAATGGCTAAAACTGGTACTTGCTCGCGCAGCACTGCTAACCGGTTTATAGATTTAGGTTTTTTGCTTATCGATTTGGTGTGTACACCGAAATTTGTTAGCTTACATAAATTTTATTGCGTATGTAGGGAAAAATTTGCAATAAAAGAGAAAGGAAATTTCTTTTACCAAACATGCTTTAAACTTGCAACCCTGACATGCAATCTGTTTTCATGGTTAAAATTTAAATCCCAATCACTAACTAATGTATTTGATAAAGTAATGATTGCATGCTAATTCACCAAGTGTTATCGGGACTTACAAACTTTTGATCTGCAATTAGTTGCATTCCTTCACTAAATACACAAATTGTTTTTTGTACAATTTAATTTTTGCAGTTGGATAATTTTAAAATGTATATATATATATATATATGACATAGTACAGTACTGTCAAAAAAAGGCTGACCAAGTTGTATTAAAGGAAAATGTATAGAACAGGTGTCTGCTATTGATTTTCATACTGTATGACCCACCGCCAACCTTTTTGTGCAATAACCAACAGACGAAAATTGAAATGTGAACCCCAAAATCAATTAGCATTGCATACATAACAACTGTGCAACAGACAAACTCCAAAATACGCACATAGCCATTAGGAATATCACACAATGCCAGACATGAACCGAAATAGGTTTTGAGATAATGGGCCCAAGGAAACAATACAAATGGGTAGAAACATGGACTACTTGAAAGCTTGTCGACAAGCTAATCAAGCGAGTAAGTGGGTTTTGAAGATGGATCATGTTTCAAGGTATCATTCGAGGACAAACCGTTGCTTCTTGGTTGACTGGAGCAGCCAATTTGTAAGAGATGCAAGTTGGGAATAGCGAAAGTTAAATTTGAATTTTTTAATCTTTTCTGAATGGAACACCACTCATATGATATGTTTTAAAAATTCCCATTGTTTTGGGGTTGTTTTTTTGGCAAACATACAAAAAATAATTTACAAAGGTAATGAAAGTAAATATCATGCAAAGAAAACTTACAAGTTGTGCCAGGGTTGTTGCTTTCATTCTCTTAAACAGTTCATCTTTTTTGTATCTGTAATCTGTAAAATAAAACAGGTTTACCTTTTGCTATTCCATACATGACAAAATTAAAATAGAAATGGTAAAAAAAAACATAATAAATTTTCAAAATCAAATCCTTCAAAACTGTATGTTTTTGTAGTTAAAGTTTCAGTTTGTTATGCAATTCTCCTTTACATAATTGCGTTACTTGGAATTCTAAACCACAGCTATTATCTGTACGTTCATGTTCACAAACAGTTTGTAACATTAACATACCACTGCGGTCAGTCCAGTTTACGCGTAGCAGCTCATTCGAAGAGAAGTTTGTATTTGCCATCCTTATATTTAATACCAAACAATATACCAAGCTTTAATCAATAATTTATCAAATTAAGAAACTACACCTTTGTATGGCTAGACAGGCTAAAGTCCATGTAATCTTTAAAATGATCTTACTTAATCCTGCACTATGTCAGAGGCATTAAATATGCTTTACAATGGCTTTTGAAATCCAAATATGCTGTCTAATACAGTTGTTTAAAAACTACATCTATTGATGGTATTGCAGTTATCAGCGTTACATTGTATGACATAATACATACAAAAACAAATTTGTCCAGAAGTATAATACATTTTGGACACAAACTATCTTGCAAATGGAGCCTTGCTATGTGAGCTTAGTAAACTGAACTGTTTCATCAGTCATAAACAAATATTCCAATAAACTTTTCAACATGATGTAACAGAAATTGATTTTTAAACTTGAAATCTCTAATCATTAAAAACTCAAGTGAGCATTAAGTGGTTTCAATTGCCTTGACGTTGACATAATAACTTTGCTCAGACAGAAATTTAAACTTCAGCAATTCATATACATATTATCACAATCTAGTCTCAAATCTATAATGCATAGTTTGTTATGGATTTAGTTGCTACTCAAACTAAGGTCTAAACAGGCATTTTTGTGGTCTGTACAATGCACTGGCTTCTTATCACACAACACAAGTCAATGTTCCATTTTAAGATATGGAAAGAATCTAGTTTGGTTAACTCATTTGTTGCTTATCCACTTATCATAACACTGAACCTGAACAATGGTGGGTATGAATGACTTTTGACAGTTAGGGCGTTCTATTGTATTTCTTGAGCACATACACCAATAATACAGATTTATATTTCTGGACAATAGTGCTTTTGTGCCCACAAAACAGGCTAAAACTACTCCCGTTGTTCAAACTTTAACATGTGAACAAGGCTTTTAATCCAACTAAGAAAAAAGTCCATTCAAATAATATATTTGTTTGTGCACAAAAATGAATGAAGATTATTGATATTTCAAATCAGAAGAAACATCACAAAATAAGGTGGTAATAAAAGTAAAATCTACAAAACATCTTGTGTGCCTTACATAAACTATTAGTAGCCTGTTTTATCCACATGAAACAGTGTACAATTTTGGTGTGGTTTAAGAGCAATAATGTAATCAAAGATTTCTTACTTGTTTGTATGTCTTCAATTCGTTTTAAATGCTTTGTTATGCTGGAACCTGAATTAAAACAATTTGATCAGTGGTACATGGTGAATGGTATTTTCAGGATAATGCAAAATTAGGGGGGAAAAGTATGTACCTGTGTCCACTCTTGCAGAGACTGAAGTGTACTTTGCAGTAGAAGGAATCCTTCGTTGCAAAATCTTAAAAAAAGAGAGAACATGTCAATTTTCGGATTTGTTTAGTTTTGTGTATGTATCAATTTGTACAAATCAACAACATTTTACATTTTTCTACAACAAAATACCTTTGCATCTCCAATACCTCCATTCCTTGACATTGTTTCAAAATAAAGAGTTGACACAAATGAATAAAATAAATTATAAGGGTGACTATAAGGCGAATATCTGCACTGTAAATACATCAAAATTACATTGAACCATTTTGGTGTAAGGTTATCACATTATTAAGTTATTCTTTGTTTAAGTAGAAACATTTTGCAGAGAGTATCACAAAAAAAATCACACCAAATTTTTGAATTTGGGGTTTACCAAGCTACAAACAGTCAAAGCTGTATGTTAGGTGCAAAAGGTTATGAGAGTATAGGCACTAAAATGAACAGCCATGTCAATGTTTCATTGAAATACTAAATAACATCACCTAAGGTCAGTATTTCTATCATCAGACTAGCAGGTAGCACCAAATTTACATTCAAATTTAACAGGTTTTGTTTAAATATTTGTATTTTATACAAACTATTTTTCTAACAGCAGTTATATTACAAATTGCACGTGTTTCAATGTGTTTTCAAAATGCCTTCCATGATGACAAATATATACTTTGTTCTTACAAAGCACAAAACAGCAATAAACATGCTCCATAAAACTAGTTTTACTTTGACTTTCAGTTATATATAAAATCTAAATATTGAGAACAATTATAGTACAGAACAGCTAGTCTGAAACGAGCACAGCTTATAGTTATAAAAAAAGCACTAAACAAATTGGTAAAAAGTAATTAAGCTTTAGAACCAAACGTAGTTATTTTGTGTTTAACAGTTGAAACAACTGATAACTGTGATTGGCAAGAAGTGAAGACAGTAAACACAATTTCGTGAATGTTTCTGCTACAAAACTACGTTTGCATAACATATAACAGTGAAGTATTCTTCTTTTAACCTCAATTACCAGAAACATAGTTTTAAAAATACAAGCTAAAACTCATTTGACACAATCACACCTATATATTACATTGTTTTCCGAGTTGAACAGTCAACTAGTTAACAAAATCATTTTAACCAACCGCCAAACTTGCGAAACATTCGAAGTTACCGGTGTTTGAACGTTGTCAACAAACAACAGTTACGAAATATGTTACCACTAAATCGCCAAAGAGCTGGCTTTCATGCCATTCAAATGTATGCATTGGTCCCGTGGGCGCCAATGTCCAGGGAAAATACGGAAACCTATCACCCATTAGAAAAAATGTAGGCTACTTTTCAATAATATGTAAATCTAATCAACACAATGCAAAAATTCTAAAAGATTTGCCCCATTGAAAAAACTTTCGCCAGCGATCATGCACGGTCCAATGACAAGAAAGTATTTGTTCTTTGAGTTTGTATGTTGGATTGTGGATTCCACAATGTTGAAATTGATAAAGATGTTTAATTTTTTATTACTCGTCCAACAGGCTGCAAGAATCTTTCCACACCAAGAATCTTTTTGATGCTTCTCGTTCTTTTGTAAACCGTTTTGTACGGGTAGGAAGATTTTAAAATTTGTCGTAGCCATACCATCATCATACGTACCATTAACGTACATAGAACATTAATTGGTCTTCAAGAAACCATTGTTGGTATTCCTATGCAGGGAGTCGAACCGGAACTGAACCCGAACCCGCAAACCGGCTTGAGCGGTTAATTTTATTAAACCCGAACCCGAACCGCTAATTACGATTTTCTTAAAACCCGAACCGGAGTTAAACCCTATTTTTTGTTTGGTGTTGGTCCCGAACCGGAACTGATTCGTGTCCCATTTGCAAAACCTGATCAAGATTTTAATTCAACAAATAATATATTGTACCTAATATTATTCAATACGATACGAAGAGTCGGCTACAAAAAAAAACACAGCTGCTTTGTCGCCATTACATTTGTACAAATACTTTTAAGAAATTAGTTTTCTTTCAAATATAGTTGTGCACAAGACAATTTTTTCTGTAGTATTATAAAAAAGTCTAGTGCCTTATGCCTTACTCTATGTCTTTGGAAGTGAAGCATATTGCAAGAATGACTTCAGAGTTTTCAAGTGGGTAAGTACTAAGTAGAGTATCACCAATACTGACAGTCAAAACAATAGTCAAGTCAATCCTTCATTTTAATAGTGAAACCAAAATAAATAAAACATTGTAGTTTTGTTCATTGTTTTACATCTTTTACTGCCTTCTTGCCACCTCGAGTGAAATACAAAATTCCGAGTGCACCGATTCCAATGGATGCGACAACACACTGAAAAACAGATTTTTTGGGACAAAGTGAAACTCAATTTCTGTTTAAGTATTACAAACCAGGCATTGGTTGGACATTTTACATGCAAATTTTGTCCCTGGTTGCTAACACTTTTCAGCATGCGAGCAGTGGTGGGATTCAGTCGATTCACACCGGTTCTATAGAAACATCTCACAAAATTTTATGAGATCACTGAATCGGTTAGCATTATTGGTTACTGTCAATAGACTTTTGTAACAAAACCAGCTGAAAAATATAACTTTTGTGATAGAACCGGCTGACAAAAATTTGAATCCCACCCCTGCATGTGAGCTACTAACAAAAATAATAATTCAAACTAATATACAGCTACAAACATACAGAACAAATTTTTTACAAATATATTCAGCTATATTTATGTGAATAGTGTGTGTAAATGTATCTTGCATCGCCCTTTTTTGGTGCCAACCACATAAAAAACGCTAAATTTGAGAATTTGCAATTGTGGTCTTGTATATCTGTAAAAAGGTGAATGATAAGCTGACATATGTTGGTGTTGTGCAATCTTTTGTCACAATTTGAGTATTAAGCATAAATTATGATATATACATCAACAATTGATGTATTTGAGCATCCAACTTCTATTGGATAGAACAATGCATCTATTATCTTTCTTGCAGATTTAAATAACAGTTTTTCGGATATAGATATGATGTGTAGCACTGAGTTAGCACAATGACTAAGAGGGCCATCTTGCATGGAGTGGCATTAACCACATGCACATGAGGATGTACGTCTAAACAAACAAATAATGCTTGCTGCAATCTAAATTTGTCTATAATGGCAAACAAACAAAGTAATAAATAATACTTAAGTTACTAAGACATAAACATCAGAATAGGTAAAAATCAAGTGACGCAAAGCATTCCCTTTTTATAAGGAATATAATAATTTTATAGTACTCATTACCTTGCTATTGATCAAATCTTAAGATTTTAAGCACTAAAGGAACAATAAATTTGGGTTTGATAATATGGTGGATCTTTACCTAAGTCCTTATTATGTGTCAAAAACCAACAGTAAATATGCTGCATTTATTCTAAACATGCAATATCCACAAAAAGGTACATTTATAAGCTGGCCATATACGTATATATGACCTAAACTTCACTAAAGTACAGTTAAAAAAATATAACATCCCTTCAAAAAAGATTTCCAAAATTACTTACATTAAATCTTCCCTGTAAAGTGTAGGAATTGAAATATTTCGAAAATCCTGTCAGTTTAAATGGGGGTTCTACGTCACCACCTGCCATCTTGTTCAGTCAAACTGCGAAATTCTGCGAGTAAATAAACAATAATTAAAAAACGTAATCAAAATGACTTGCAAACTTATGATTTTGCGTTTGTGACATAAACAGCTTGTGGCAAATTTGAAACATATTTCTCGAATTCTAATAGCATGTTAAATTATTGGTAGTTCATGAGGCAATATCTTGAGTACATTGCAATGGCTTTTTATTAAAATAACAACCACTTACCAAAAATATCGTGAAAAATTACAGGCAACTTCAACAGAACTTAAAATTTCACCTTCCTAGTGCACTTGAGTAGTTCACTAACGCTACTAGCGGATTTATATATTCGTTATGACGCAAATTTGCAATAAATACGGTAACAAATATTTTTTTAATAACCTTTGAATTGTATAAAATCTCAAATTAATATAATTGTCGTGTTGGGTAGATTTGATGTCTATTTAGTACAATATCTTAACAAACAAGGTTTGCTAATTTAAAATATTAGGCTACATCCGCTATCGGCGCAAAAGTTTTTCCAAAATTTGGAGTTTGGTGTGTCTTTGGTCAAAGTCTGTATGTGTCTGTGTATAAAACAATTAAGTATCACCTGCAAACCTCAGTGATCGAAATTTGACGAAAACGCCGATGTTTGGAAAAGTTTTTCACATTTGTCGCTGCCCCTTCGCAACTTATCACAGCAGATCATTGCAAGCGGGCCCCAAACCCGATTGAAAGAAACAAAATCAAGCCCAACCGTATAGGTGAAAATAGGACAAAAATAATGCCGGTTGTAAAGTCAGGCCGGAATCAAGCCCTTTTTTATTAAAACTCAAGCCCGAGCCTGGCAAAAAAGCCTACCCCTAAGCTACTTAAACTCTATGTCAGCCTACAGCAGGGGTGTCCAAAGTGCGGCCCGCGGGCCAAATGCGGCCCCGGCGGCATTTCACTTGGCCCGCGGCTGTTTTTTTTTCAAATTCTGTTGCGTATGTAACGTCATAGTTTGGATTACGTTGTGGGGTTTTGGCGACTTGCCACTTCAAGCAAAAGCTTTCCATGGAACTAAATCCCACAATTTCCTTAAATCCCGTATATTTGCGCTCTGATTCCGAAAAAACGTTGGCCAGCGGGCATCTTCACCTGGTACAAATTGGCCCCCATCAAAAAAAGTTTGGACATCCCTGGCCTACATTGTTCTTTCGAGGGAGAGCGGGGGTCTTATTGGCGCATCTAAACCAGATGAAAAACACTGCTTTATGGTCCTCGAGTGTGTAATTTGATGGAACCAATGCCTCCAAAATTAAATAACTGCATGAACTTCATCACACTTAACATTGCTTGGTCAATTCAATTGCCCTCAAAGTGCGAAAATTATCCGGAGAAAAGCAAAATCGCGGTTCCTTCAAGGCGGCAATTGTTTGGGGTCACACAGATCCGTGAAAGGTCGACGATACCCTCCTAGAATATGTTTTTTAATCCTGCACGTTTAGAGCAAATTGAAACGCCTTGCAAAGTAATAAAGCTGCTGTTTAGACAATTGATATCAGTGTCACGTTAAAACAACACACTCTCTGTACATTAAAGAGCAGAAGAAAGGGCCTGTGGTGCATTTTTGCCACAAAATTATGGCACTTCTCCATTTTTAGTGGAATGTTATGACGTACATCCTATTTGCTGGAATGTGTTTATCAGAATATCGCAGTGGGGCCAGATTAGATTGATAACACACCTTTATTGGTTAACTAAGATCTTGCCTGGCGGCATTGTGGCAACGTTTGGGATGGGCCGGATACCACATGAAGTATCAAAGATTGAGACTGATAATCATTTTATTACTGCCTTAATTTATTGCCAAACACATAAGCAATCACGTACAATCAGTTGCAGAGCTTTTATGGCAATTTTGAGAGCAAGGTTTGAAAATAAACAACCACATGGGCATAAACAATAAATTTGCCTTTTCAATTTACTCGCTCGATTTCTTCTAAGAGCTATTAATTTGTTGCACATATAATTTGCATGAGAATTTTTACCAAAAGTTTTATTTCCAAAATACGTTAGGTGGTGCAAGAGAGACTGAAATTTACCCTAAATATAACTTTACGACCAAACCTCATTTTAAAATAGGAACATAAAAATATGCCATCAACGGTATACCCAACTAAAGTGCATTATATTATCTAAACAGCCACAAAATAAAAGTTTTCTTCATTAGATTTAAAAATGATATTTCCTTGTTATAGATTTGCGTTGTAACTGATGATAACTCTGTTCTTCTAAAATACGCGCGAATTCCTGTATACACGTGTCCTTAAGATATGCTGTAAACAATGGTTCCGCTAAAAATCGTTTCATTATAGCTTTAGTAGTGAGTTTCAATATTCTTTGGGAAAAAATTTCGATACGAGTATAGACCAGTTTGCTGCAAAGGTTTGGATAGCTTGTGATTATAGGTAATGCAGATTTTTTTTAAATCAGTGTTTGGTTTAAGTTATATAAGCTTTTTTTTAATCGCGTTTAATTCTTCCTGGACTTTTAAGATCTGTTTGCTTGATGACCCTTGTTCGTGATTCGCCGCATAAGCCGTGGACATTAAGCTTATGTGAGTCTGCTTACTATAAACAAAACACGGTGAGCTCAAAGTTGAGAGATCGCCATCTGATAAGACACGAGGAATCGGAGCCTGTGAAGTGAATAGCAAATTCGGACAAAATGGCCGCGGTTGCCTATAGTGTAGCAGACAATCCGTCTAGTTCCCTGTGCAACGGTTGCGACTCGTTCCGAGTATTAAGTGATTGAGACAATTAATCCCAGATGTAACCTCAAACAAAAACGCTGCCAGATGGACTCTAGAGTGGCAGAATAAAACAGCGCTACCTGGCGTTGTATTAACTACTGCCATTGCCGAGCGATCAGCACACAAGAGCAGTTTTTGTTCTCGAAAATCGCGTGCGTTTTATGCTTAATGCTTCTGCGCGCCGAAATGGGTATGGCTTCTAAATAATAAATAAATAAACAATCGTTCATGCACGGGCTATCGCGTGGCACCTTCCGGTACAAGGACAATCGAGTCATTGAAGGCCTCCTTTGAGATTGATCTTCGATCGTTACTGCGATCAGAGCTAAAGAGCAAGCGAGAAAAGCATTGGGTGGCTTTTGCAGTGACATTTTATCAGTCGCTTATGCAGATGTTAACAGATGATTCGCTTGGTGGCCGAAGGCGCGGGGTTTAGTCATTTTGCTTGCGACTTTTGATAATGGATACATGTTCAAATTCGTGTGAAAAATTGGGTGTTGATGTTTTACTAATATCGAAACTGTGGTAACCATTGAACGAAAAGTGTATTATCCGAAAAGGGTGCAATTGCAAGGTTTGCATAAGTAAATTTTAATATTGCCGATTACAAAATTAAAAATTGCACTGTCTAATTCCAGAACTTTTAAATTCGAAAACGTCGGCTATCAGTTTGAAGGTCCTCCTAATACGTTTTGTTAACTTTCAAAACGTGCAAACGGAACACCTAAAACATTACCGCTAAAACGCAATTCAAAACATACGTTTGGATTTAAAAAAACCCTACACAAACCTAAATTAAAGTAGATCTTCAAATACAGTCAAAGATTGATTTGCACGACCATGTAGCTCCCCTGAACCAATGATTGAGCATTTAAAGGATTTGCTAAATCTTTTGTTTGTGATATTTTTACCACTTCACTTAATCCACACGTATTTCAGATTGGTCGAAATGTTACGCTTAATACAAACGGCTAATGATTTGAGCATTACAATCTGTTTGTTGTGTCTAATGATTGTGGCATATAAAGAAAGCTATATTTCTGTTGCAGGAGTTGTGTAGCAAACCATGCTTACCGCACGCCCGGAAGGTGACAACAAACTATCGAAACAAACGGGCTTTGTAGCCAACCCACGAGAAGCTTAAGCGGAATGTAGGTCAATCCTAGAGCTTATTTTACACTTTTCACTGCATTAAACGCCATTTTGCCGAAGCGTTGTACCTGGCCCAGTGTGAATTTACATTTTTAATTTTCTTTTAACTCTTAAGAAAACACGCCGAGTAGATCAGTAGTCTATATTTGGTAAAATCTACTTGGACCGTTTCGATTTTTTCTTGTCGATTACTTTAATTTGTTTTCATAGATAGATTGTCCAATTTCTTTTGATTAAAAATTCCCTTTAAGGCATTACAAGCCTAATTGTTAATTTTGGTCAATTTCATTCAACTTGCAACACCGTTCCCTACGAAAGTTGGAGTAGCATTAGGAATGATTCCCAGAATCAATTTACTCGTATTTCTTAAGTGCAGTGAATTTATTTTAAAGCGCCACGTTCATACGATGTTACTTGGCAAGAACGCTGATAAAAAATATAAATAAATCTCTGGAGACGGAAAAACAATATGGAACTGGCGATACGCAGCAAAAGACACATGTGGCACAACTGGAAGAAGAGCATGGCGACAGAAAACAAAAGAACAATGTAATGAAAATTCTGCATAAAAGCGTGCGAATATGATAACTTTGTTTCAGCTTACATCATACCTGCATTAGTTCACAGAAATTAGACTCTGAAACAAGTATTCTGGCATTAAAAATAACTTTTACCGAAAACTCGATTTTAGGTTGATGAAAAGACCAAACTCCTGTGGGATGGTCTTTACTTGGAACCGCGCGATTGAAAGCAAATCAATCTTACACCAGCTGTAACTCGCTCGTTTACGGTACGGCAGAGTTCACCGACTCGTTCCTCCAATATGCGGTTGCTCATGTGCCTCGTCATTCCGTTGGGCGTAAGGAGGTTGGCCGAAGAGATTGGCCGCTGCGAGGAAATACGCATCTGCAGTCCTCTGGTGATTGGCACCAAGTATGTGACAGCTCCAGCGCTTGCAGCAGCAACGTCTGACTTCTTATGAGAATTGCCATTGCGAACACGTTGCCTGAGGTTGCTTTCTTGGCTTGCGTAGTGGATCGCATGGCCGTCGGTATACCGCCTTTGGTGAAAGGATGGGCGTCTTGGCGTTCCAACGCTATTTTCTTGATCGAGTTCTACCCGCACTGCCACCTTGTCGTTTGTGTCTCCGCTAGGGTTGGTAAGCTTCTTGATTATCTGAAGACGGTTAAACATCGCTTCAAGCTCGCGGCGGTGACGGTGGAAATTTTCATGGCGCGACGATTGACGTTTGCTGTTGAATAAGTTAAAATGTTAATTGCGAACTGAACTAATACGTTTGTAATATGCTGGCAGATGTGAAAGTCTATCGTTTTTCGTTCAATACTGTATTAAAACAACGATTTTGTAAACGATATGTGTAACTAGATAAGTTAAACACACGAACAAAAATTCATATCAAGTAGCTTACCGTATTGTTCGTGCGTTTGTCGGGGTGCAGAAGAGAATAACAGCGGACGCCGTGCAAAGAAGAAGAATGAGTTTCATCGTATTGTTGTGCTGCATCTACGAAAAAATCAAAAAGTTTGAAACTGCTTCACACTGATTTCTAAACACTGTACAATCATTAAATCAGAAAAGGTACATTTTTCTGTTTGCTAAATAAAACCATTAATATAAATCTTACCATTTTAGTCGTAGCTTTTAATAACTGACGAAGGTCTATAGTAGATTTTTCTCTGGTAGGTTTTTATCGCTGCAACCGATTTGATGGCAACTTCTTTGCCGAGGAGGCTTTTATATTCGAAGAAAAGCCACAAAATAACGACGAAAAAAGGCTCGCATCATCACTGCCTCGGACTATCTATACGTCACCGTGGAGAATAGCATCGACCTTTCGGGTCGTGAGACGGCATTATGGGAAATATTACTTCGTTGTGGAACTTGAATCAGCAGTCCAGAGTCAGTAGGCTTTCCCAGCAAGCTTTTAATTGGAAAACAATTTCTTTCATCGCGCATATGCGTATTTACTTAAAGTACCAGTCGCGGAAAAGCGCGTAATGCGGAAGCATTACACGAATTACTCTGGAACCCAGTACGAGGAAAAATCTCCTTGGCGTCCAACGATTCCAAAAATTTCCAACAACATTTTCAGAAAATCCAGAAATTGTAAAATTTTATTGAACTGTATACTTTGGTTTGAGAACAAGGAAGGTGGAAATTTACACATCTATTGAATATTCCAGAAAATTAATATTGAATGGTGATTTTTAACAGTTACAAACAAATGACATAGAAACAGTGACATATTTGTTTATTAAAGTGATTTCAGCAAAACGTTTGATAACATTTGGGTAAAAACAAATTTTCTATGTAAAACAATATAACGAGCAATCCTTTGTGCGTTTTTCTGTGCAATAAACATCAAATTAAGACCAACCCAATTCGTATTTGGATACCTAATTAGATGGTTTTCAATAAATAGGCCTTTCGCCTTTTTATTTCCATATGTTTATTTGCCTCTATGCTAAACTGGTAATCTGTTTTCCCTGACCTTTGCGCTTCCTACTGGCAACAAATATACGTGACACGAAATTCTGAGTTGCATCCAAAAACGAGGGCTTACTTACTCCAACCCAATATAGTAACTTTATGCGATCAATATGAAAAATATACGTGACAGCCAAAATGCCATAACCGTACAATTTTACTCTTAAAACATGGTAGTCTTGGTGGGAATTAAGAATATACGCAAAATAATCCAACCTCAAAATTAAAAATTAGGCTCTTTATATCTGGTAACAAAACAAGATTAGAAAGATATGTTTGTTTATCTAAGGGTGTGGTATATTATGAATTTACTGATCAGAAAGATAAAAAACGACTTTAACGTACGCGTAAAAGTATGCAGTCATGCACAATGTGGCGATTGTTACACACAAAGCCCTTTCAACTGCAGAATACTTGCATTCACACAACTGTCATTGTTGATCACAAACAATTGTTCATGAAAAAGGTAATTTGACAGATGAAGCTTAACGCATTAAGTGCCCTTTGAGGTGCAGTACGTGCAAGTTTGGTCGAGCACTCAGAACATGCTGTGAGAAATAGGAAACAGTTCATGCCCAATCAACTAATCTGTGACGATGCTGTGGTTTTGATGAAATGATATCGTGAGCAATACGCCGTATTACACAACATGGAGCAGTGTGCCTACGTGAGTATTGGCAGTTTTCCCTTCTAGTAAACAATTAATAAGTCTACACCGCATCGTACCACAAATTTCGCACGGTGGTTAATGGTTCAAAAAACGTTTGGTAATCAGATTGGCAAATTTGTTTAGGGTTGCTGACCCTCAGTAAATTTTGCATTTGACGTAATTTGGTGGGAATATTGCTAAACCGTGCGTGTCCTACGTACCCTAAGCTGGAAACCGACAAACAATCAGCGACAAGAAATAGATTTTATTTGCACTGTCGTGGGCCACTGAAAACGTCTGCGTCATTTGCAGTCAGCAGCCTCTCTAATGGGTGTAAAATTATTATTTGTTCGGGTTTGAAACCTACGTATGTCTGCCTTTAAAAGCGACTTTTTTATGGCTACGCAAACGTTCCTTCCGTCAAGCTATGACAATAAGTCCTTATTTCAATAAATGCTTTGACTAGAAATATCAGTCCTTTCGTGAATATAATTTTTCTATTTGAAACAACTTTTCTCATACCAACCAGATAGGTACAATAGCTCGATTAGCATTTTATAATACATGTTTTGTAACAATGAACATGTTGTGCATCTTGCCCTTACAAACAGCTCTTTACGTGCCACATAAAGCCAGTAGATTCGTGCGGTGCAAGACAAGCACAATGGGATAGCTGTAAACGAAAAATATTTTAGAACGGGTGAGGTGGTTGTTATAGTTGTTGCGTGATTTGCTACCTTACAAGTGTCTATTTGTAGAAGCGGTTTGCAAATAGATGGCCTTGGGTGTTAATAAAATTTGTGGTCCGAGACCAATTGCGAAAATCGGTCGCTCCAGCAAGTTTCCCAGAACAATGATCATCATAATCCTGTTTAGTGTAATCAGTGCGGAAAATTGATCTTAACTTGTAACATATACAGGGCTTTCCGCGGCATGCCGGTTTGCAAATTTCCTGCAGC
The DNA here is from genome assembly GCF_965637545.1 of Phallusia mammillata. Classification (NCBI taxonomy): domain Eukaryota; kingdom Metazoa; phylum Chordata; class Ascidiacea; order Phlebobranchia; family Ascidiidae; genus Phallusia; species Phallusia mammillata. Next base: position 23,055,615 of record NC_137255.1, read on the forward strand.
AGTATATACTGTTCAATTAGAATATAATCTGTCTTAATTTGGTGGAAATTTCGCCACAATCATGTACAAGCGCTTAGACAGCTGTTTTATTGTTAAATCTATAAGCCTCTGCAAATGGTTACGTAACTGCACATTGCAAGTTGCAGCTTCGCCGTTGAAAGGCCTCGTTGTGTTTTAGCACATAAATCACTTCGTAATCTGCATCACGAAACAAATATAATTAGATACAATAAATAAACTTCTGGAGCTCAACGTATGCTGGTAATAACTTTCGTAAACAGTGATTTCGCTTTCACGTTTACGGTCAATGTTTTATACGCTGCCTTGTTTAAACGAGAGAAGGCATGCTAATGTCACATCAAACACTTGTAGGCGACTATCTGTGGAATATACGCATTTTCATGTGATTTATTTTTTTAGTGTTATACTTTGACACAAAATCGTACATGCACTTTTTTACGACAAAAACGCAACAAGAACATTTTTTTTCTAATGTAATTTTGACATTGTTTGTTTTATTAGCGGATAAATGCGCACGGAATAATATGTAAGTATGAAAATGGGTCGTATAACCGTAACTCACACACGGAATCTGGCCGTCGTATTTCGGACAGAAAAAGAATTGTTGATGGCCAATGATTTCAGGGGATTTTCTGTAATCGTGCGCAAAATCGCTGGGATCGACTTCTGTTAGTCATCACTCTACTGGAAACGGTATCATAAGAGAGAGGAACCGCATACAAATCAGTTTCCTTTTCCAAATAGGATTTGCAGTGATTCATAGCAAAGATCGTGCGGTGGCTGTTATGGCGAATTACGAGATTTTGATGTGGTACCGAAGCGGCCGGTATCGTGAAATCCGCTCAGGGCGATTGTATCAATGGGAAATAGTTGACCCGTGGCTGTGAGGGGTTGTCTGATAACAAGTAATCCCACCTTTAACTTTTCGTGTGTCTTGGCATACAGACAAGCTTATTAAGCATCACTATAATAGACTGGCTATGAGCACGCACCCGTTTCGCCGCAGCATATACATGTCCGTGCGTTGGAACGTGGGGCCAGTGGGCAATTACGAACGGGCTTTAAATAACATTAAACGGGCTTGATTCGGGTCTGTTTTCACAGTCGGCCTAATTTGTGTAGTAAATTCCCAAAGTTTTTAATTCGATGCATTTTATTCTAAAACAACAGCTTGGAGCCCGCATACAGCTCTGAAACTCGCATTCAGAGGTAGAGAAAAAACTTGAAAATATCGGCCGTTTTATTTGCAGATTTGCTACTTTCATTGATTCACTTGATAATTGGTAATGTATATATGTCACTAATACAGCAAGCGTAACTTAGACCTTGCGCTGCGACACAGCCAATTTGACAGGCAATTTTAAACAAATGTATTTTGTGTTTAAATTTGTATGTGTTGCAATCTGAGGTACAGAGGTGGTTGTCGGATTTATGTTGCATATCTAAATTATGTTCGTAAGCTTTTGTAAAAAGTATTAAACGCAGCGCCCACAAGGAAAGTGAAAAATTGCAAAATGGCGAAACTGCATACGATGACTAAGGTATTAATCACACTAAAGGTTGCTACGAACCAGAAAAAAGCAACGCTACACACTTTGTGTTCTATTTTTGGAGACCACCAACATTATAGTTTACTGAGCTGGATAAAGTGGATCTTAAATGCATTTTCCAGCGAAACGTGACACGAAAATTGCCTTAAATGGAGGGTTGGGTGGGCTTAGATGGCCATATACAGAGATATCGGTCGACTAAGCGGCACTTCACAACGGAAGCTGAGGGGATTCTTTGGTTCGTTGCAAAGTTCAACATTCTACGTACACAATAGAGCCTTTCTTTGCAACTTGGGAGACTGTACCACTTGGTAACAAGCCCCTGCAAAAAGCAAACCCGCCCAATGCATTCGCTTGCTAATCGTAAAAATCAGTGGTAGATTATTAAGGATTAGTAAGTTGTTCTAAAAGGTTGAAATAACGCCTATTTATAACTTGGGTAGACGACTTATAATTTGAAGTCACGTACGTCTACGGTATTTAAATTTCCATTTTTGTCTGATCCGAGAAAATGGACCAGGTTTCAGTGGCAAAGAGTCCACGGACTGCAGATTTTATCAATCTTAAGACCACGATTCACTTCTTTGTTATAAGCATAATTACATTTTAATTAAAGATTGGTCATTGCTACCAACAGCAATTTCGGTGTTTTCGTAGTTATAACCAAAAATAAGGGATTGATACTTTTCATATAAGCTGCATAGGAAGATTGTGTGTGAACTGTGAAATACAGTTGGTAGATAATGACATAATCGTTGACAAGGTGGATTCCCGACCCGAAATGGACGTTTGCACGAGCTTTGCGGCTAAAACAACTTGCAAAAACGTGATGCTGCAATCCGATAGCCCACCGGCGGTTCCAACCGCACTTTCAAAACAAACGTGTTTTTTTAACAAACCAAGACCCATTGTGTGTGGCATCGGCGTGATGTTTGCTTTCGCCAAATCAAACAGTCATTGCACAGACCCACCTGGGGTCGACAATCGTGGGAAAGCCGTCGTTTTTGCAAAGGTGACTGCTCCGCGTTTTATCAGTGCGGCGTCCTTGTTTGCTTGTGTTGGAGCAAAGTTGGATGTGGTTGATTGATCTGGTCTTTTTGCCGGAATCAACGGTTTCCATTGTCGGTTTGCACGAACTGTTTCGAAAGTAAACTGCAACGGATTTCTTTATGACTGTGCAATCGCCTGACAAATCGTTTTTTGCATGGAACGATGAATTTGGAACCTTTTGTTGAAAATGCATGATGGCAACTTAGGAAAATCGAATATCCATCTGGTTGTTGATTTCAACTATGCTTGTTTATGTGCAAAGGTATGCGTTTAGGCCCAAAGTCAAAATTGCATTTTTCGTCGTGTGAAACCTAAATTGTGATTGGGTTGAGGGTTTCACTTTGAATAAAACGTGCTTGATTTGCCCTTGACTCACATAAGGTCAAATTGGTGTCGTAATTTGAGGTAAATCTTCTTTTTGGGACTTCATTGCAAAAAATATAGATATCAGTTTCCCTTACAACTCTGAATCATCATTTGCGACTAAAATAGCTCTTAGGTCACTTTATTTGTCAGAAGTACTTTCCTTGAATAGACAAGTGGACGTGTCTATTTGCTTTGAATTGTTGCGATCTTAAAATACCAAAAAACAAATTCCAGCGTGATCAAGCTTTTATTGGCGTATAATCTCCCATAAATCACTTCACGCTTGTAATTCCAGGGAGAGAACACACAGAAAGTTCAAAGAACAAAACTAAAATTACAATACTAACAGCTGACGACCAGTCGTGTGCTGTAAACAGTCACTCCATCAACATCTCGATGCGTGTGGCATTGGAATTCACCACTCGCACACATTAAAGCAGCAGATTTCAGAACACACGCATTGTCTCAGAAAAAATACCACTATTTTATTATGGTGCAGTGACCCTAAGCTACTATGGGTCTAGAAGGTGGGGATAGGTTTTCCAAAATTCGTCTTTGATGACGTCCACGTGGAGTTCCAAAAGAGGTGTTGGAATTTGTTTTTTACCGCGCTCCGTCCGTTTGTTTTCCTTTGCCTCACCCGCCGTAGCTGCAGGTTGGAACGTTTGTGGCTTTTTCTGAAAATAGTGTTGAAAAAGGAAGTTCTACTCGTGAACAAGTGAAATAGCAAGGGCATAACATTTCTAGCGCTGAAAACAGCAAAGCTAGAAGTAATTGCAAAAGTAGTTGCATAAGTATAATAAAAAAATAGGGATTTAACAAAAAAATATTTACAAGCCATTGCAATGGAAATGTTATGTGCTAAATTTACACTCACAAATTTAGAAAGCAATATGTGGTTTCTGGATTAAACAATAATAAACTGTTTACAACATCCGAGGTACACGCGGAACCACGCGATACGTGTACGGACACATTACACTTTGAAGTAAGTCAGTTACAAAACAGGATTACAACCCGAGCCGAAAATAGGCAGACTCCAAGCCAAAGCGGCGAGCAAGTGCCTAAAATCGGTTGTAAGCGGGTAATCTTGGCGCCGACGAGTGCAGCTAAAAATAAACCCCTGCAGCCAGTTTACCTTGTCTCGTATTACGACGGTGCCTTTGCGGAAGATCTGTTCCAAGTTGTTGTAGTTGATACCGAACTGTGCAAAGAGGATCTCATTCTTATCGCTAGCCAGAGTGCCCTGCGCGTGACAACAAGGTGTCAAAGGTCGTTGCCGCTCGTAGAAGCAGGTGGCAGTGTACGGAAATGACACTTGACATCGACGGTGCCTTATCCGTGATGCACAGGTGCCGGAAAAGGCGGTTTTCGGGTCAAGTGCTTACCCGTTTGTGCCTAAGGGAAGGCTTGAACGCTAATGATATGATGATATCCCAGTATAAGGTCACGTGCGATGGACACTTTACTTTGCCTACACCTTTGAATTTGTAAATAACGATACATCTTTATACGTGTGAATTTTTGTTTTTAAGGAACAACAAGCTAGGATTTTATTGTGCTACTGTCGTTGCGGTGGTAGTACTATCAAATGTATAAAAATATTTGGTTCTTAAATGCTTATTGGGTGTAAGTACAACGTAAAGGGTATTTTTTAAACAGTACATCTTGTAAACACGTTTGACTTAGATTTAGAACTCTTGAGTGCCATCCTTTGGTTACTTATGCACTTGTTTCAAACCACTAGATAGAGCTAGAACAGCAAATTTCACCTTAAGTCGCTCTTGGGCATCTGTTGGTGTCAAACCAGAATGAACTAAAGCCCAAAACGTTGTGTTTTGCAAGTTGTTGATGTGGCCTGTGGTAAAAACAACATTTATCAATCCCAAACAAAACAACTAACTTAATGTAGGCCTTTGAGATTTAAATAAAAATTACACCCATGTAGTACTAAACCTGATTGTCAGTTTTAAACTTTGAGGCGCTTTATTTAGATTGAATATTGTTAATGCAACTCAAACATCAGCTTTTTTGTCATACATTGTGCATTGAGAATAAAGTTCTCAATATGCAGTATGTAATGTTAAGACAAAAACTCACCAACAAAACTAATCGTTGCAATTGCACTTGAGGTAATTGGGTTAAGATTAACACAAGCAAACATTTCATAATGCTATGGCTGTCTCTTACTTACAGTCAACTTGTCTCCAACTTAAGTAATCCCTTAAGTTTTTGTCGCTTGGATAAAGAACTGTGCGGGCATCAAAGGCTGGTGGATAAAGAAGTTCCTTGTCCGGAAAGAAAGATTTCCAATGAAAAACATAGGCTGAAGCAAATTGTGACACAACAAGTGATGACAACTTACTGAAATAAATTAAATGATATTATGTTTTTTTCTTTCAGACAACAAAATTAATTTTAAGAAAACCATTATATTTTCTGCTTAAAATTTAGATGACAAACATTTGTAAAGAAATAATTTAAAGCATATATTTGTATTGTACGAGTTTCGATTCTGGACATAAAAACATTATGTAATACTGTTACAAAAACACTACACTAGTGCTACAAAATCGGGAAAAAATTGTTACTTATGACATTATATCAATTTGGTACCTGCTACCTTGCCCTCCTGTTGAATGATGTTGTTGATTTTTTGAAAACAAATGAATATTCATCGCTTTGTCCATAGGCCAGTACAACATCCACCATTCCATTCATAACTTCCTGAGCTGCTCTGGACATTAGTTTCAAGGCCCTTGCATCATTTGGTTTCTCAAATTCGTGTTTGTGAGAAAATTTGTGAAAATTCTTTCCATCAATCCTAACAATTGGCCAGCAGTTCGGAAGGCACATATCCGGAAGTTCAAATTTACGCACATACTCAAACTGACTGTTTGTCATTCTGGCTTGAAAAGTCCAAATAGATAAGAGATATGTATTGTTTCCCAAGTGATTTTTGTAGGACAGTTTAAACAAAGCAACAATTTCCCTTATGTTGTTGTCTAACAATAGAAGTGATCATTAGTGTTGGCATTTTGAGCATTACATTCTTTAGACCAATCAACCTGGTACAATTGTGAGCTATACAAACACCAATACACCATGTGCAATTGTTTTTATCTTCTGACATAAAAACATTGAATTCATTTTCAGTTAACATTATGGCAGATTTTGTACATTTGATACAAAACATAAAACACACATATTTTCATTGAATGTAAATGACTTCCAACAAAACACAAAATACCCAGTTCCACAATAATTATCCACCCTAGAAAGCTATCACATGTTAAACATCTTTATGCTTATAATAAATAAAATGCAAAAAAAGTTTTAGACCAAAGACTTGGACATGTAAGGTCCATCCAGGATATAACCAAGTTTTCTGTAATAGTTCCTTGTTCCCACACCCGAGATGACAGTAATTTTTGTGGATCCGTGTTCTTCAAGGGCAATTCTCTCTGCCTCTTCCATTAGCAATGTTCCAAAACCCTGATGTTGAAATTTACCAGGGTCTCTGGAACTCACAGGGACTACACTCCCATAAACATGAAGCTCACGAACAACGGACACTCTCTTGTCCTTTAACTCCGGCCTAAAGGCCTCTTTAGAGCATTTTCGCAGCCTCAGTAGTCCAATGAGAATGTCCTGCTCAGGGTCTTCGTAGGATAAAAACGTTTCCCAGCCTCCATTAGCAGTGTAGTCTCTGCGAATTAATTCAACTTCGTATGGTTTGACTTTATGATGAATCTCTTGGATTCCTGCCTCCCTCGTGCGAACATCTCTGCATGTTGTGCCAAGGTCTTTCATGCGGGCAAGAACAAGCTCTCTGAGGTTACCGTGCTCCACACCGGAAGTCACCAAAGGCATCGGGATATCTCTTTGCACTCTGTAAATGATAGAGAAAAGTTTTAAATAGTGTAAACCTTGGTTAAACCGGATTCATTTAACCCAGATCTTTGTCTAATCTGGACACTTATTAAGTCCAAACAGGCCCGGATTAACAGAAGTTTACTGTTATTCTAATTTCGTTTGGTGGTAATGTAACGTTCTTAAATGATTTTGTTTTAGTCATATATAACTTGAATTTAGTCAGTAATTTGTTGCCCAATGGCCCAACGTTTTAATGACAAGCGATGTAAAGCCACGAACCTGTACACTCGAGTCCATGGTGGAACAAGAGCCAGAATTCTTGCTACAAGGTCAATTAATGTTGAAGGAGAATAGCTGTTGTATCTTCCAGTCTTCCACAGTTCATACAAACCAGTCCCTCGAATAACCAACGTGGGATAAATCTTTAAACCATCTGCACGAAAAGCTGGATTCTCAAAGAATTCGACGAATTGTTCAATGTCCCTCTCTAATGGCACATTGGGAAGATTGGGCATCATGTGCACAACCACTTTGTAACCAGAGTCCTTGGCAAGTTGAAAACACTCAGTGACAGCACGAACTGTGTGACCCCTGTTTGTGTCACGCGCCACATCTTCATACACACTCTGTACACCGATTTCCAACCTTGTGCACCCATAACTTAACATTTCACTCAAATGCTTCTTCAAACAATAATCTGGTCTTGTTTCAATTGTGATTCCAATGCACTTTGTTTTGCTGCGCTCAGAGTACTTTACAGCCTCTTCAACGCTGTTACTCACATGGCCAGATAAAGCATCGTGCAGATTTCTGATAAAGTAATCTTTATAGGAGTCGGGAAGTGACATGAAAGTGCCTCCCATTACAATGAACTCAACCTTGTCTACTGAGTGGCCAAGCTGTTTAAGTTGCTCAACCCGATGGCGTGTCTGCAAAAATGGATCATACCGAGCCCGTATAGCTCTCATTGATGTTGGTTCATATCCAGTGTATGACTGAGTTGAATATTCAAAATCTGAATCTGGTCCCCCTGGACAATATACACAGATATTGCCAGTCATGTTGATGTGAGGGCACCTGTGGGGTTTACACATGACAGCAACGACTGCTATTCCACTTGCAGTCCTGACTGGTTTTGCTTTTAGTTTTGGCAGTAAGGCACGTTTGTACCTGTGTGGAACAGCTGCAATAATGTCAGTCAGTCGTGGTTGTGACTTCAAGCCATATTTGGAGGAGACTTTGCCCTTCAGTTTATTGAGATTTATATCTTTGCGTTCTTCATGGGCTTCAATTAGCACTTTAACAATCTCAGCTGTAGAGACTGCCAAAAGTTCAGCCTGTGATTGACCAGGTTCTTTACTCTTACCCATCTTTATAAACTACAGGTATGCGGGTAACATAAATTAATAATATTTACAGTGGATCAAGTCAAATTTGACATAAAAATGCTTTATTTTTTAAAGACAAATGTAAGTATAATAGTACCCAAAATGCAAAAGTGTAAGTGAATTAAATGTGCACTCTGACAATATGATTTCACTGGACATGAACTTGAGTTTCAAGCATGTTCATGTATCTTTTTGATAGCTTGTAACTTCAGAACGCTCCCACTACATTTTCTACATATACCAGTTATATTTATCTACTAATGATAAGAGACCACTTAATACTTTGAGGTGAAATATAATACACAAGTCAGTCTATACCTGGCCTGTATACAATTTAGTTATTATTATGTAGTTATAACTTTTCGTTATTGTTGTTGCTAAAAAAGCATTACTTTTGTCCACTTATTGCAAAACTTCTCAAAATGTGTTAATGCAAGTGACGAAAACACGCAATACTTTGTTTCGATTTACGCAGACCACGTGGGCTGTCACAGTTGATTGCACATCATCCGCATCACGGAATATTTTTAATTGTTTAGCAGTTTACGCTGATAACTTCTCAACATGCAACTTTGTATATTTCGTGTATCACAAAGAAGAGACTACCGAATATATTTTTCGTACTGTCTGTGTCATTACCTCATAATATAAAGTAGGAATGTAGAAAAATGGTTGTGCGGGGTGCAAACAACGCCTGTGTAAATTATGTTTTGACAAAGTTACGCAAACTTCTGTATGACTCGTTGTTTCTATGCAAGGACATTGTTGTTGATAAGGTGACGATTAGCTGTCAGGGGTGTTGAATTGACAGTAGACGACGTGTTTGCTGTTTGCTTTGGAAAGGCATGTGAAGCAACAATATGACCCATATTCAGACAAAAAAACCTTGATCGAGATTCGTCAAAAAAGAAACAACTTTCATTTTGACAATGTGCGATGAACGCAAATGTAAAACTCTCCGACCTGTGGCACTTCTGTTTTTGGAAAAGGGACTTGCCCTGTACCAAAACTTAAGAAATCGACTACCACCTCATGAGCACAAGGTGACCTTTGTCACGTAAAGGTTTTGACCTTGTCAATACTGACATCCAAACGTTGAAAGTAGTCTTATATAGTGCTATGAATCGGTTAAGTCTGTTTCACCAACTCTGGAAATTAATGACAACCTATATTTTTACAAAGTTGTTTATACAGCAAGCAATGCAAATACTCCATTGTTGTACCAAAGCTTTATTAGAGACAACATCAGTGGAACACAATGTAACAGCTAGAGAATGCAAAGTCTCAGTAAATCTTTGTGCATATTCAATTGTTAGCAATGGCTACATTAATGGAGCATACTAGTAGTACACAAATACATACATATAACACATAGTGCATATAAAGAGATGACAAAACTCAGTTGTAAAACTGGGTCCGTCTTTGAAACACAGAAACAAAACTCATCAAAAAACAGAGGTTTTTATTTGCTATGTGTTTGGTACAACTGGTGCAGACCAGCACACACTTGCATGTAGAGTTTGTTAAATTTATAAATACTAAATTAAAAAGAGCGTAATTCCATCTTAATTTCAAAATATGAGCGAAAAGGTAAAAAATTACTTACTCTTAGGCAATTAGGTAACAAAATTTCCAACAACAAGCCCATTATTGACAACCAGTTTTTGCTTTCCTACCATACCATGCAAAAATATGTGTGTATATTTTCCCTCTGTTTGGGTAAACTGTTGTATGTTAATAACATCAAAAAATTTGTCTGACACATGTTAGTTGTGGAAATACAAAAACTGATGTTCAATAAAGATTCAGAGTACAACATTTTCAATTCATTAATTTGAGAAGCATATTCACAACAATCACCTTTACCATGTTACTATTCAGGTAGGTTAGTAGATTATTTGAAAAGTAGAATGGTAGTCTGACAAAAGCAAACAGTAATTTCAAACGGTCACACAAAGTTTTGGCTCTAACAATTATCACAACCAAAAAACATTTGCTTCATTTTTTACAGTAAACATTAACAGTAGGATCGTGTACATATGATTAACAAGTGTCACTCAAACTGTGGAGGGCTACCAACCAAGGGTGAATTATATGGTGCTTATAAATATAATGAAACATGGGGTTGAAAGTGTCAAAAATGTATGACATTTTATGATTCTAAATGTTACATTAAAAAAAAACACTGTATATGTTCCACTACTTGAAAAACACTATACCCTTGTTCATCAAACCTTTGTTTGGCAAAATGATTATTTTTTTGTCTAATTCATAAAAATATACAAACACACAAAACAAAATTATATTTTTCTCATCAGCATTTTAATGCTAAAATGCCTTAAAAAATCAATTTTATGTATGTTTTTGGTAGTTTAATCTTTTACCATATTATTTCATGTTGTGCATACATACCCAAGGCAATTTGAAGCACTGCCAAAAACAAAATGCCTAACAAACAGCATTTACATAATTGTGGTCATTTACAAATGAAAAAATAATATATCATTTGGTCATAAAAATTATACCTACAATGATATGTATATGTTTAAAGTTACTGTATAAATAATAAAATCCTGAGAAGTGCATTATAAGAGGAAGGACATTTGTTGGCCCTAAGTTGCTCAATTGCCTATCAAAAGCAGCCACAATATTTACTGCATTATTGTACAGATAAATCGCTTCTGATATGTTTGTTATGCATACTTCATTTCAGCAACTTTAAAATGTGCTAAGGTTTGTCACATTGTAGCTACAAACCTTCTGCATGCATTGGACTAATGAGCAGATTACTCCACACAGATTAAAATGCAATTTGCAAAAACTTATGGGCAGCTGAAGGATTTAACAAGTGACTGTGCCAAGCAAGGCACCAACTGCCCCAAAGTAACCTTCGTGCTCCAAGAACAATGCTCGCATGGCCCCCTTTGACCAGTACTCCATTGCATAGGCAAGTAATCGCATGGAAATGGGATTTACACGCAAAAAGTTGCCAACAAACACAATTCGTTCAACTTCCTGCAAAGAAATGGATGAACAGTTGGCAAAAAAATTGTTGCGTGATAAGTTCTGAACTTACCTCTTTAACTGCCCAGTTGATGGCAATACCTCCTATGTTGTTGGTAATCGTGACCAAGGTGGCTTTGGCTAAATCTTCTTTAGAGGCATTTTGTCTGCATTCTTCAATATTCATTTTACCAAAGCTGCAAGTAGAGGTATTTTCTAACTTCCAACCATTTTGTAACTATTTGTTTGAAATATAATGTAACATTACCTAGATGCTACAACATCTCCGGCCAAACCAAACTTGGTGTATCCTCCTTCACCATAGATATCAGATACAAGTTTGTCAACTTTCGTACTTTCACCGTGTGTTGCCAACTCAATGGCTTCTTCAAATGTCTTACAGCCAGTCAGTAGGCAACACAAACCAAGAAATGTTCCACCCCCAAGACTGGTCCCTGCATGTGCCATTTACTAACAGTTAGTTTGTTACATATAAATAAACTTTAGACATTTTTTTCGTAAATAGTCTAGGAAGTTTTGTGTTTTTTTTAAGACGAAACAGAAAATTAAAGTTATTATATACAGGAATTCACATACAGCAGTGTTTCTCAACCTGGGGGTCGCGACCCCCCAAGGGGTCGCCAAGCACTTTTGAGGGGGTCGCGGAGACGCAACCGAACACGGAATTATTTTATCTGTATCAAAAAAACTTTCCCTGTGACTTTTGTTTAGCATATAGTAACTCACACGACCGTTTGATTTAGAACGGGCGCAACAATATTTGCGATTGTATACTTCTATAATTGTGGGTTTTGGTTTTTCTTAACATAAAAAAACACGAAATAGTGAAATAGTTAGTGAAAAATAGGCGTTTTCCGGAATACAGCAAAACGCCAAACTATTGCAGCCATGTTAGATTGCAAATGTGTGATGAACACAATCAACACATGCTGGTAGTTAAACTTCCTGTGTGTGTGCGTGTGTAAAGGGGTCGCGTGGTGTTAGAAAATCTCTAAAGGGGGTCGCATAGTAAAAAAGGTTGAGAACCACTGACATACAGTTTGACATAGTGTAGCAGTTGTATTAAACACAAGGCTTTGAGCTATTTGAAACATATCAATGTATAATTTGTGTAGAAATATTTCGTCAAGTAACCAAACCTGCCCCTTTTCTTGTTTTCAAAAGCATTTTTGCAAGTTAAAGTCAGTTAATTAACAAACCATGTAAAACAAAACTACTACACTTTAGTAAGTAGGTTCCTATTCAATAAAACTGCAACTGAATTGCAAAGACTTGCACCCTTTACCAACACAACCATATACCAACAAAACAACAAACTTGCCTGATACTCTGGAATAATCTTCTTGTGATTTTACAAGCACTACACTCACTCCTGATCCAATGTTTACCACAATATATGGGTAAGGATTTCGGAAGTCAAATGGAACTTTCACTATGGGATCATTGGAAAGGGGATTTTGTATGGAAAAACACTCTGAGTGCCCATTCACATCGCTGTTATGATCAACAAAATGAATGCCTGAACAAATTTTGCAGTGTAGCTACAACCAACAAATGGTTTAAAATAGATTAAAAAAGCATATCGTGTAACTAATTCCATAGTTGCCAAGCTGATAATTCAATTAACCAGATTTTTAGTGGGTTCATACCCATATGCAATTAAACAGAATTTATGAGTTATCCAAAGGCAATTAACCATATTTATCTAAGTTTAATGGATAAGGTAACATTCTGTTCATACCTTTCAGCAAACAGTCCATCTCATCAAGTTTGTTCAATCTAATATTGACATCAGTTAAAAAGGACTCTTCAAACTTGTAAGCGCCACCCCCTGTGGCATGCATGGTATCTATTAATGCAGCAAACTGCTTTTCTTTGGCCATGTTGATAAAGACTTGCATTTGTTCAGTGGGAAAACGAATGAAATGAATGTTCCCCACATATCCCTGCAGATTGATGTTCTGCAAATAAAATAGTTCTTGTTTTGATGTATGACATTACTTTACTGGTAATATATTATAGTCCGTTTGACTTTGGGTCATGTAATAAATGTAACTCTAGCGCCATTGTATGTTGAAAATCTCTATTTTGGGAGTAAAGAAAGAAAATAATCCGCCTAGTGTGCACCGGAGGCAAGTGAAAATTGAAAATAAACAGAGTAAGGGGTGCCACAATAACTTTTTGTTTTTTAAATGTGATATAATTTCTCACGAATTTTTTTTATTTATTTCTTGAGAATCGAGACTAGATTTTTTTTAGATTTCTCAAGAAGGAACTCTAGTTTAAGCATAAAAATAGCTTCTTGACTTTTTGAGCTTGGCAAGCTTACTTTCAATTCCAAATGTGCGTCCCTGATACCAGTTCCACCATATGCAGTATTGGAGGTCAAGTACTTCCGAATCGTTTTCAATGATTCTTTCTCTGTTTGCTGCTCATCAGGGGTGATATACAGGGGTTCAAAATATACTAATTTAACCAGTGTTCCACCAATGTCAATACCAAACCATGGAAATGGATGTCTTTTTAATGACGCCTTGCGTTGCCGAGTACCGGTTTTAGAAGTTGGATAAATAGCCTGTTTTTTATCTTTACATTCAGGTTTGCTTCCACTAGAACTTAATGGTTCATCTTTATCACCCATTGCTTTTAAGAGCTGTTACTGCAAAGAAACAGTTATTAACCGTTACATCAAATAACCTTCCCTTTTAAAAAAGATTTAGAAAATTTCCAATGCAGCTATATATATGTATAAACAATACTGCGTTAAACAACAGTAACTAAACTGCACTGCTATTTGTTGAAAACTCAAAAACCTGATTAAAAAGTGTACATCAAGTTTAGTTTTTAAATTAAACGCTATATTGACTCATAACCATATCCTGTTCCTATGTATTTGAGCAACTAATACCTACCGTAAATTGCAAGTCATGCGTTCAATAATGCCTTAAATCAAACAACGTTGCTGTTATTATAAAACGACTATAAAAACCAACATTTCCTATAAAGACACACATATGAAGTAAATGATTGGCAAGACATGATTTGTTGCTGTATTTTTTTTAATCTTTACTACTGAGCAAGCAAATACCAACACATTGCAACTGAACTTTGGCGTTTACACATAATCATTCATGCGTTACATTAAAACTGACTTTTACGTCCCACATAGCGGTCAATGCTGAATCATGCAACAGAAAATGACAGCTAACAAACACTTAATCTTGTTAAAACCGCATTGGTGTAGCGAAAGTAAGACTATTTACCCAAATCAAAGCATTGACAAAGTTTGTTTTGGAATTCATATTGCAGTTTCGCCATGTCCAGTAAAAAATCGGTTCGCGAATAATGCTGAATCATTTTCACGCATGTGGGTTTTCTTTTTCAACAAAATAGTAAACTATAGCTCCACACCTGTAGTTCAGCGTGGTTTGCAGCATTTTTAGTGTCGGTTATGTAATGTTGGACTTAGTTCTTGCTGTAGAACAAAATCAACAAGAGAGTCAACGTTTTTAAAAAGCCAAAATATAACGTTCACATCACAGATACATAAACATTTTGTTGCAAAATGAAGATGGATCAGATTCGCAATTGCAGATTTTCAAATTGGTACCTAAAGTTCACGGAGCTTACAATGAAAAGGTGGGCAATCATTTTAAAACTTGTAATATTTTGCAGACATGTGTTATGTTGTAGTTTATGATTTTCTAAAAGTATCAAAATGATAACTTTTTCATTTGTCAACTATTCTAAACATTTTGTGGCATGCCAAAGAAGCTTTCTGATTGGAGGACTAAGAAGTTTTTTAAGTAGCAAAACCAAATGTAATTTTGACAAACCGTTTTTGGTAAAGCTTCAACACAGAAGTGTATTAAAGCTTTCAGGAAAAGATTCCTTAGATTTTTTGCAAGGGCTTGTGACAAACGATGTACTGCAATTACCTTCCCAGCAATGCATGTATTCAATGATGCTTGACACACGTGGTAGAATTATGCATGACTTTATTATGTACTGGTTGCCTCACGATTCAGATCTGCAAGTTTTGCTTGAATGTGAACAAGAGTCCAAAGACACTATACTAAAAACTTTGAAAATGTACAAACTGAGGAAAAAGGTCAAAATTGCTGGGGAATGTGAATCATCTGTATGGCAAGCTCTTGGACCCAACGCATTAGACTTTGATACAGTCAACTCATTGTTCACTGCAAAAAGTAAAAGTTTATTGTTTAAAGACCCACGCACACCTTTGTTAGGTTGGAGGATAATCTCAGAACAACTTGAAGTTTTTGACGATTCAACGAAGCCATTGGAGAACTACCATGCCCATCGATTAAAGCTTGGAGTGCCAGAAGGTGCAAATGATTTACCCACTGGAAAATGTTCTCCACTCGAAAACAACATTGACCGGATGAACGGTATTAGTTTTAGCAAAGGCTGTTACCTAGGTCAGGAACTGACAGCTAGGACATACCATACTGGAGTAATTCGCAAAAGACTGATGCCATTTATGACAGAAACTGGCCTGACATTACAGTACAATGACCGTATTAAAAGCAGCGATGGAAAAGTAACAGGAAAAATAAGGTCTTCAAATTCAAAGGGCCAAGGACTAGCTCTTATGAAGTTAGAAAGTTTGCAAATGAAGCACTTTTGTTCTGACAATGAAATCTTGCCTTACCAACCAGAATGGTGGCCAGAAAATCTTGAACATTGATTTTTTTGTATTTGCATGATAAAAGTCTAGTTGTAAATGCTTATTTGTCACATACAGATGATTCTTGGTAAATTTCTGTCCAATTTGCCTTGTTTTTCCAATTGGATTATTTATGTGAACTAATGATATGCTACAGTGGGAAATAAGCATGCAATTAAATGGAACTTGCAATTAACCAGAATCATCTATACATATATTTACTGTGTTAAACTTTTAAAGTGACTGGTACTTAGCGTTTGAAATATTGCATTGTAGCTTAGTGATCCCACTG
The DNA here is from genome assembly GCF_965637545.1 of Phallusia mammillata. Lineage (NCBI taxonomy): Eukaryota > Metazoa > Chordata > Ascidiacea > Phlebobranchia > Ascidiidae > Phallusia > Phallusia mammillata. The sequence goes on from NC_137255.1 coordinate 23,071,872, forward strand.
TCAGAGGAGTTTGTGGAATATCTAAAGGATAATGGGACCCTTGTGTTACCCGATGGCTTTAGCATTGACAACAACTATGACAGAGAAGAAGAAGACTCAGACAATAACCTTTCCCATTGGAATGAACAAGTTGAAAACCAAGAAGAGGTTGGTTTTAAAAATACTCATTTGTTGGGTAGCATTTAACCACAGTTCTTGGTTTTTCTAACAAGACTGGTAAACCTTGTTTAATATATATTGCAAATAAAATGATAAATGATTTGTATTTTCTGCAAAAGAAAGCCCTTCAATTAACCTGGAAAATTTAATCTGGATTTTTGTCTAATCAAGGGAAAAATTGCTCATTCTAAATCAGCCTAACCTGGATCTTTTATTTTACAAACTTTGCCTAATTCTTTGGGGCCCAACAAGTCCAGATTAACTCAGGTTTACTGTATTTAAATAGGTTGTTGCACCTCGCTTTCCAGACCTTCTTGAGCATATAATGAGATGTATACAAGAGCTTGGAGGGAAGGTGTTTCCAAAGCTGACATGGAGTGCACCAAAGGATGCTTCATGGATGACTCATAACTCCTTGAAATGCACCAATGCAGGTTTCAATATTAATTAATCAATTCTGCTTTGTTTACCTTTCAATTGCCCCAATGACCAAACGCTTTAAGGCTTTTAGTCTATATTTTTACCATGATACTAAATATATATAAAAAGTGTCCAAGTTGTATGTATCAAACATCATGTTGTTTCTTGAGTAAAAAACTGTTGTGAACTTATAGAAGTTTAAATTTATGAACTGGATGAATGACACATGGGTAAATAAATGTTTTGCACAAAAGCATTTTGTTCATATCTCATATCTAGCATAATATTTTTGTACACTGAAATAATGCATTAGAGTATAAATGTTAAGATGTTTGGTATGATGGTAGTATAACCTATATATATATGTACTTTCTGTTTTTAAATATTTGGCTTATTTTACCAGGCGAAGTTTTACTTCTGTTAAAAAGTTCTGATTTTGTCATGCATGACTTAACATCAGCTTTTTCTGCTTGTGAAGATTTTAATGATCAACCATTCAAAGAGCATCAGGTAGGCAAAAATTTTGTGATTTAAATTAAGAGACTTCTGTTTTATTTGTTTTACTGACACAAAACTGCCATAAACTTTTAACTGATTTCCAGTCATGGGCTGTTGTTTTTTGTTATTTAACAGCTTGTTTTGAGAAAATGGGCCAACTTAGTACCTGGCATGGAATTTCGATGTTTTGTTAAAAACAATTGTGTACATGCCATCAGCCAACGACATTGCAAACAATACTATGACTATCTTGAAAGAGACAAAAACGATCTTGCTGTTGATATTAGACAATTTGTTGAAAGAAAAATCATTGGAAAGTTTCCTGACACTAATTGTAAGTAAGCCGTGTTTGATATCAATTTGCTCTTGTCTTGTACAAAAAGTTGGTGGCTTTGTAATTTGTGTATTTACTTGTGTATCAAATCATGCATGTATTTTACTTTTTTACAGATGTAGTTGATGTATACAAGAAAAGGGATGTAAGTTACTTTTTTACCTAAAATATTTCAAGTATCGCAACTGGATATTTAAAAAAAAAAGTATTTTTATAGAATCGTATGTGGATTATTGACTTCAATCCATTTAATAAAACTACAGATTCACTGTTGTTTACGTGGGATGAATTGAACTCAGGAGTTCTGCAGCCAAATCCTTACTCAGTTGAACTTCAACATGCTGGTTAGTAATCTTTGTGTCAAACTGCTTGAAAACCAGCAAACTGATTCTGTGCACACTGTTATAACACAGGAACTGATTTTAAGCAAACTTTTCCAAAAAAAGTTTTAGTTTGACAACATTGCAACAAAAAGGAAAACAACAGCAAATCTGCAGACAGTGCACACTGTTTTTAACCTATATGATCTCATTAATGCAGCTGGAAGACATAGGCTGTATTAACTAGTGTAGACATCTAACCGAACTCCTGTTGCTGGTAGTAAAGGGCAGAAAAGGCATGTTTTACCGTTTCTGTGTGATGCCCCAACTGAGCGTAAGCCGAAGAAAAATGCACTTCACAAAATTTGGCTGTCCTTACACATACAATTTCACCACAAATACTTTACAACTAAAATGCAACAAAATTTTGTTCAACACATTTTTGTTTGAATATTAGTACTGAACATTAGTACTACCTCAAACCGCTATTTTAATTCTAAACTTAACGTTGCATTTCTTTACAATACTCTTATCCTTTCAATCTACCACACAGCTCGCCACTCAGTTTAACCTTTTACTAATTCCAACAAGCAGCATGACGAATTTTGGTTAAACGCACGTTTGGTTGTTCACGTTTTTTTCTCACACCACGTTTGCATGTGCGTTATGAACAGCATGTTGTGACGTCACTGCGTCGTCCGGTTGCCCGGATATTATGGCTGGAAGAAAAATGGTTCCCAGGATCTTGCTATTTAAGACTATTGGCAGCAGCTGTTGCCAACGTAGGGTTTATACGCCGAGATTGTCCAGTGCAGAGTTGCAAGTCGGGCCGGGCTTTTCGGGCCAGATTCGGGCTCAGGTATTTGTGAGAAAACGGGCCTAACTTTACGTTCCGTGTCCGCCATTTCTTTTTAAATAAAATCACTCAGCTAAGTAACTCCGGCTTTGACCTAATGCCCACCCTACTCTAAAACATATTGTTTACCCCATTGTCTACTATTGTTCCTTGTGTTTGTTGTCTATCTTTTTTTTCTTTCTCATCCTCAGTTGCAAGGCTTTCGTGGATAGGCCTATCAATCAACATTTCGGCCTAAACAGGCTTCGCAAAAACGTTTCGGGTTCGGGCCGGGCTTCGGAATTATTCTGCCGGGTTCGGGCTCAGATTTCGGACCCGCTTGCAACTCTGGTCCAGTGGTTAGCGAACCGCCTTGCGTTCACGGGGTTGTGGGTTCTTACTATTTGTTTTTCTCTTGAGCAAGAAACATTGCTTTAACCCCGTGTTGGCTTGAAGTAAGTTAAAGCCACCAACCGCCTGAATCGAAAAAATGAAATGGTTCAACGGACAAAAAAAACAGGTAGCTCGACGTGTGGACTCATTGTGAGCATATCGCGTTCAGACGTTGCCCGCCCACCGAAGATGAAAATGAAACAAACAATCACTTAAGAATATTCATACTCCTATCCATATTTGTTTCACTGACATAAGCTATCATGAAAAATTGACACGCCGCATTTTAGAAAATTGGTTTGAAAAGGTTTGAAACTACTCTAGCCAAAGCGGCCGATTTCTCGTCACCAGCTGCACTGATGAGACCTTATAGGTCGAAACAATGTGCACTATCTGCAGCTTATCATTTATTGGCTCTATGCTTTTACATTGGTTTGAAAACCCTCTGCAAGATTCATGGTTCAGGCGTGCAAGATAAGCAACAACAAGTTATGTTTGTATTGTGGTTGGTTTTGAGGTGTGACGTTTACAATTGTTCAAGGTCAAACAAGTTAAGATGCGTATGGTATTTATTTGTTTTTAAATCTTGAACGCTCTTTTTTATTTTTCACCAGATGGTCACGTGACTGGCCAGTTTCGCTTCACTGGTAGTAACTCTGTGCTGCAGCCTAGCGAGACTTTAAGTTACCGTATGCCGGTGGATTTTGTAGATCTCAGCACGGGAAGTGACGCGACCAAACTTGTCGATTTCATGCGAATGGTGAGTTTGAAAAAAAAACATTGTTTCAAAGGGAAATAAAATCGTGAACAAAAAGTATCAGGTAATCGTAGAACTTTGATTCAGAACAACGGTAAAAACTTCAACAAATTTTTCCCACTTGTTTTGTCAATGTATAAGTGTCATTTATTACTTGAAAGGTCAGTGCTTTTTTTGTTTCGGCTTTTGTTCATGCCTATTTCCACTTTCGAGTTGGTAAAGTTGTTTTGCCGCTAGATGGCAGCAAATGCTCACGTACGGGTTTATCCCACCATGCTGCTAACGCGGTCTTCGGCTAAATGGTATATGAGTTTAGGATGCATGTTTTTTGCGTCTTTTGTGATGCCGTCAATTTTAAACAATTACAAAAACTTAAAACTTGTTTTTATTTTTTTAATATTACATGCATTCTTTTTTTATTATTTTTATGAGTTTTATTATTATTATTTGTTTTATTACAAACCCTTTTTGCATTAAAACATGGCGTTTTGTAATTTAACATATTCCAGAGGACACAGAACGACGAAGATACGTCAGAGAGTGACGATGACGAATGGCGGTTACCATGCGACCGATGACGTAATGCTGACGAAACAAATTTGCAAATTTTTGAGAAGTTCGAAACAAGTGAAAAACAACAAACAGTGGAATCTCAGTTGTGACTGAATATGAATAACGATATTTTAGCAAAAAAGATCTAAAGTTTTTCCCACTGGTTTCGAACATGGGTTTACAAACCGGCTTTGCAAACCGTTAGGAAATGGTTTGAAAACGTGATTTGAAACAACTTATAATTATTTTTTTTATTTCAGGCTAATACGTAAAAAATCATAGAGCAAATTTGTTTCTTAAAATCACGCCCAAAACGTCAGTAGAATAATATTGCCTTGTTCCACTTACTGTGACGCCCAATGAACTTTGGAATAGCGACAATCGACCATTATACATTGAGCCGAGCATAAACAACAAATAAACAAACACCCATAACAAAAATGTTGCTTCAATACCAAACCCTTCATTCAGCCAATATTGATTTGTGGTTACATTAATACCACGAAGCGCACTTCAATAGCGCTCAGAAAATTATTTTGCTCTTGTCAATTGTAACAAAAAGGGATTTAGCCAGACGGAAATAAAACAGCCCGGTTATTGTGTTACGTAATAATCGAGCGTTTGTGACAACACAACGAACAATGAACGGATTTACGAACCTTTGAATTTGTTGTTCCATGGCTACCGGTAAGATATTAACATTCGGATTTGTGATTTTTACGACAAATCTCTGAACGCTTTTGTGTTTGCCTTATTGTTGTTATTTTTTATTTAGGTCGGCTTGGGTAAAAACTATGATTCAAATAATCCAGCTGTTGTTATGAATTGGAAAAATCTTAGTTTAAAAGCAAGGTTTTTTTTAACATATTCTATTGAACAGAAAGGCAACGTATGTTTTTAAACCCTTTAAATTCGACCTGTATTTGTTCGTCTGGCGTATTGCGACTTACAAAGGTACACACTTACTTTTTATTTACTTCCACACAGTCAGCGACCAAATACAAACGCCATGGTCAAAGAAACTTCAAGAACCAGATCAGGCAGGTAGCCTATGTGACCTTTTGTGTATGCAACCACCAAAGCAGGATATGTAATACAATAATTTTGTTCTTTAGCTAAACTTGAGCCAAATACAGTGTGACGCAAAACAGAGGTATAACTTTTATTTAATTGTTCGTTGCTAAAAGAATTGACACTTATTTTGTATTTGGCTAAATTAATACAGGTATTCGTCAATCAACCAAAACAAGTATAATTTGAGGCAGTTAGTTTTCCCACGACTAACATACAACCGCTATTTAAAGTTCACTGTTGCCACTTAGATACCTACATCATATCTTAAACTACTTGAATCAGCTTAAATTCGCGTTACTGTGTGTTATGTCAACGATTTAAATGCCCAAACGCGGTTTAAATGGCGAAATGTTATTGTTCTCGCGCCTTCAAACAAAGGCGATTATTGACAAAAAGAATAGATCCGGTTTCGGCGGCAAAACGTTCATATTCTTCAATAAACGTTCCCACAATATTACATCACAGGCTTCTTTTGTGACGTACACTATTTACGCAACAGATTTCAGACGCTGTTATGTATTACAATTTTTCTAATATATATTGTAGTTTTGTGACATAATAAAGGAGATCTAGTTGTTTCAAGCCGTCTGGCTAGCAGTTCTATATTTAACGCCATCAGTATGGCATGTAAACAATAGACTGAAATTTGATCGAGGAATTGTGTATGAATGCCTCGTCTGATCTGGAAGCACCCTCGTGGATTAGGTCGACTGGCAATGTGTGCTCGCCCATGCAATATTTCAGCATGAAGATGAGGGCAGTTTATCGCTTTTTTGTCTGTAAATCACTTTTGACCTAATTAGAGGTAGAATTTCTTACCGCTGTACGCAATTAGTGTCCAGTTTTCCAAGCACTGGTATTACAGGGTAAATATCTTCAAGGGATGGTGTATTATGAGGCAGGGAGGAATTTTTGCGTGACACAAACCAGCATGAAAAGATAATAAGTATAAGTGTTGCGAATGACAGAGATAAGTGAAAGGGCTCGTTTCAGTAACAAAGCCCGGGTCTTTCGAGTTTTTCAACGGAAAGCCAACGAACAGTGCTGGTTAAAATTCAAACAAAGGGAATCTAGCTTTAAACTGGAAATCTATCTTTAACAAGAAAATCAAAACAAAGTTTTTCGTTTATATTTGTTAATCATAAGCCAAATCCACCATAGGGTAGGTCTATAGTTTTTGTCCAGCTTTAAAGATTGTTTGTACGCATCAGTTGTTCAGGAGTTTGTTTTAATTACTTTTCTCATTGCTTGTTAGAGGTTAAAAGGATCCCAAATTAGTTTTTGTCCTGCTTTAAGTTTGTGTGTATTAATCATACAAAAGCTTGTTGAGGCATGTTTAAATTTGTTATCGTTTGTTGAAGAGATCGAGCGTTGTAAGTGGTCTTTTGTGGCCTAACAATGCATAAACAAACAGGTTTTGTACAAGACGAAGCACTTTAGTGTTACTATTTTGGTTTAACTGAAAGCCGCTAATTGCTGTGGTTTATCAAAATAGTAGTGAGGACTTCGGTCGATAATAACTTAGTACTGCATTTACCCATCTGTAAGTTTGCCAATTAAACTTTCGGGCTCTTAACTGTTACTTTGGTGAATGATTTAAAACGATTTTTCTCCTACCTTCAAACAGGTTTAAGGAACATCACAGCTTCCAAACAGTCCAAAGAATCTAACTCAGGGGTGGGCAAACTACGGCCCGCGGGCCGCATGCGGCCCGGCAAAGGAGTTCATGCGGCCCGCCAAATGTTGGGAAATTTTAAACAGCAAGTTTCCGAGCAACGCTGAATAGTATTATAACCACAGGCGTAGTTTTGAAAAATACCGGGGGTGTTTACGTGAATTGGTCTGCTGTTTCTACCACGTTATCATGCAAATATTCACTTGAAACAATTTCTTCGTTCGATAAAAGTAAAAGCCATTCACGTTTTCAAATACAGCCCACTTTGTACTGTTGACGCCAAAACTTTGGTCACTTTGGATCAAGTTTAGGTCGTTGCAGTACATTGCAAACGGACATTAAACACGGGTTTAGAATCATTAACACAGACCACGACACTTAAGATGGATACTAAAAACGGCTCGCTTTGTTTAATGTTGGCGCAAGGAATTTATTAACAAAAAAACGTGATGCAGCCTATGTTGCAACACATGCTATGTTTACAACAAATGCTTTATTTTTTTATTTAATTGTAGCGTTTCAACCAATGTTTGTGCAAACAAAGTGACAACAAACGTATTTGCACATAGCTGAAAATATACTATGTTAATATTTTAAGCTAAATCAGGGGTACACAACCTGCGGCCGTACGGCCACATGCGGCCGCGTAGACGAGTTTGTGCGGCCGTGACCATGTATGTCAAAATACATGTACTGGCTGCCGTGACGTAACTAAAACTATTTTGCCAAATATTTTGATTTTCAAACTGCTAAAAACAGATTTCGTGAGACTTAAAAAAAGATTACCATCCTAAGAACCACATGCGCCAGGCTTTTTATCTGCAAACAATGCGAATAAACACAATACCGATTTTGACGTCATAAACAGTTAGCTCCGTTCAGTTAAACTTATGCACCAAGTTAGAAATTATTAATATGAGCATTTTAAGCAACTTTGAATGGTATATACATGAGATAAACCTAATTCTTTACACCAGTTATTAAAAAAAACAAGCAAGCAATTGGGGGGCCGTTGGTGAAATACAATGCGGCCCCATAAGATTAAGAACTTTTGAATGCGGCCCTTGCGCTGAAAAGTTTGCCCACCCCTGATCTAACTCATAGCACAAACAATTATCCACCACACCACAACTAAATACACTCACAACTGACTCAGATACTGCTGGCACAATATTTAGACTGCACGTGTTGAAAGTTGGACACATACAAGGTTGGCAGTTATGTCGTAACAATGCACGTATGGCGCAATGGTTACAACGGCGGGAAAAGTTTTTGTTATAGGGGAGCGTTACTTTATGTCACAATCAAACCGTTAATTGTGTTACAGACAGGCCGCCTGCGTTTTCACTGCCTCGTTTAGTAAAGTTCACACTACAGTAATAAATATGGCATTTCCCACGATTATCAAGTTTGACCGACTCGCCAAAGCACAGAGTGAAGCTAATGAGTTACTTCAAGGAGCAATGCTCAACGAAAGAGCTGGAAGCTGGAACAAGGTTAAATTATTAAAATTTCTGCCTAAACAAGGATATACCAGCATTCTCAAGCTAATTAAAAAAATTTGCTGTTTACATCAACTTGACTAAAACGATTTTTCAAGACCATCAGGCTACGTTTGACTGAAACTAATGAGTTTTCATGAAAATAAACAAACAAAACAGTAAAATTATTCGTTATTTTATCATGAAGTTTCATAAAATACACGAGACATAAATTACTTATGTGTTTTAGGTGGTTGACAAATACAAACGGATGCTGAAACTGATTTCAAAATGTAATCTTCCCGCCAGTTTCATCGCAACACCTACGTACAACCGTCTCATGTACGAGTCGTACTACCATTTAGGGGTTGCTTTACAAAATCTCGGTCGTCACAAGGATGCGATACACGCGTACACCAATGCAATACTGTCAATGAATCTTAGAAAAGTAAGATAACACTTCAAGTATAGGTTTACTATGCAAAAGAGACACATTTGACAAACTTTAGTTGACAGTTTTGGGAAAATATCTGGGATGTTTGTCTAGAAATAGTGCACTTTTAGTATTTATTCACGATGGCTTTTCTTTCCACAAGATCAGCTGTCATACAAATATATGTAAAAAATTAACAACAAACACTGGTTGTTTTAAAAACATTTAGTCTTAGCTCGTTTGTGTTTAGCTGTACACTTATTACATGCAAGGAAAACCTTCAAAAATTGCTTGGACCCATAAGATTTCCAAATTGTTTCGAGCAAGAAACTAAAGCTAAGCAAAATTTAAGCCAAGCACTGAAAAATATATCATTAAAAAAACTAATCAAACTACAACTAAAGCCTATTGCTCCACAGAACGGCTGTACGGCAGGTTGCAATGCAAACACATGTTTCCACACCCCACTTCTCGCAAAACGGGCGTTCGCACATGCCAAGACTGGTGACATAAAAAGTGCGTTTCGTGACGCTGAAAAGGCTGTAGTGCTGGACACCCATAATCCAGATCTTTACTGTGTCAGGTACTGGATACAAACTTTAGCATCACCCAATCACTTCACCATAATCTTTCTAGTTTACTTATTTTATTACTTCTCTATATACTCTGTTGCCTGTTTTTTTTTTCTTTTTTTTGTACTTATTTCTTTTATCTGTGGCACATTTGTAATCTTGCATGGGATTGTTTTTGGAAAAACCTTTAGTTCGACTTAATTTACTTGCGATTAACCGCAATTAGAGCGAATATTACGTGTACCTCAGGATAAACTACATGTAGTTTGAGATCAATATGCAATTAAACGGATTGTGCAATAAAAATACAACTTTCTGCATTTGAGAATCCTGTTTGAAAACAAATACCCACTCATGTATGTTGAAGGTCGATGTTGTGGAACACGCGAAAGGAATCACAAAAGGCAATGGAAGATTTAAACCGAGCTCTTACTTTTAACCGAAATCACGTGTGTGCTTTGATCTTGCGAGGAGCTACAGATCGACCGTTACAAGTATAACAATATTTTTGTGTTAGGTTTTATTAAGAGAAGTAAAATGTTAGGAAACCGTTTAGTAGTGACTTTTTTGCTTAAATTTAGCATGAACCTAATGCAACATTTAGGCACCATGTAAACTTCATTTTCTTTGTAAAACTTGTTTGTACAGATGACATTTGGACTTCTTGAAGGAATTTCCACCAACGTTAAAAAGGATCTGCATGCCGACCACAAGCTGGCGCTGAAGCTTAATCCTGACGCCGCATCGTTCACTGATATAGTGCCGGATGTCCATTGGCCGAAAATGATCAAATTTTGGAACAGGTAAAACAGTGGCAAAAGTTTTCGCTTTGCAATCGACTTACGTACAACTTAAGTTCCACAGCTATAAACAAAGTATTCATTACTGAGATCAGTTCGAATTATTTCGAGCATGCAGCGGAGCCTGTGTCGTTCAGATCAGCTTAAAGTAGTATGGTATTAATGTTGTATTTTTCACCTTTTGAGTCTTTTTTAGATTTCTATGGTCTTTAAGCGTACCAAGAACAGTGATGCACGTGGATCTGACGTCATCAGTGATTGCGCAATACAATAACACCATCGTCATGGCTGAACAATCGGAAAGCAAAGGTATTTTTGCACAGACATTGCTTTTGTCTGTACAAAGCAGTGAGGCTGTTCATTATATTCGTAAGAACTCTGGAATTAATTTGTGTTGACAACTTTACAAATAGTTGAACACGTTCCTGTTTTGCATTTTGTCGACAATTGGCATCAGTTTAAGTTAAATGTGTGGAAGCTGAAAGTTGTTTTCGAGTTGAAATATCAAACACTTTAATACAAAACATTAGACTTGTCTTATTTTAAGTTTCGGGCAAAAAGCGGCCTGCAAGTAAACCCCTTCTGTGCTTGTAGCGTAAAACACATCCGCTAATTTAGCATAGGTTTAAATTTAAGCTACAGACATTGCTCACTGTTTTGGCCTATAAACAGCAAATATGATTTACAAACTAAGATTGCATGATCACTTCCAAGTCAACAAAATCAGTTGATAAATGTATATGGAATTTTGCATATTTTCGTCTTTAGCTCGTAGAAAAACAAAATCAATATGTTTGCTTGTTTTATTTTACCTCTTATACCAGCAATAACATTTGTTGCATTTTGCAGTCTCAAACACCCCCATTACCCGTCCCACGACCGCTACCCCCTCAGCAACGAGGTCACGTGTCCGAATGTCGGTCGAATCAATAGCGTCTCGTCCGCAGTCGAATCCGCTTCCTTTTCGATGCGGAACACCTCAGGAAGCTTTGGATAACGTCAGTCAGACGATTTACAACAGGCGACTGTCGTACGGTGAAGCAATACGGACTTACACAGCACGAAAGCAAGGTTCTTGCTAATATTGTTGGTTTGTGGCCAAGCCGCGGTTTTCCCGCCCAATTGGGCTGGTTACTGACATCATGTTGCGGGTTGCGGTGCTTTGGACAAGTTGTAAAAAAGAGCCATTTTTTTGTTATTTTTGACGGATTTTTTTAAGTCTTGAAACTTTGCAGGGAGTAATACACAGTATTATTACCCTCTTTTTGGATTTGTTTTTTATTTACTTAGCAGTTGCGGTTTTGGGGCTGGCTTAGACGCTTTTTCAGAAATTTACCTGGCAATAATTAGTGAATTTTCGTATAGAGATGATAGTGTTTAACACCACTGCAAACTATGATTATTAAACATATACAACAAATAAATCATATACACTGACAGATCACAAATGAATTACATTACAGACACTGGAGTTTCCGATTACATTCAACGCTTGGTGGCGCACGCGAGTCGACCGCCAAGGGAGCGCAAAAAGTCATCAGAAAACCCTGATCAAACTGACCAAAAAGTTCCGACAATCACCGTATCCAGGTAATAACCTCCCAAACGTCCAAATGCCCTGTCCATAAAAACTACATTAAACCAGAATTGTGGAACGGGTATTGTATCTGTGATTAAATATAATTATTGCGTTACTTGAACACTGGGATTTCGAGATTTCTAGTTAATTTAAATGTTCCTTGTACTCGAACTGTTTTTTTAATGAGCAACAAGTACTGCTTAAGAAACCTATCCAAACCTACTTTGAAGTTCGGTTGAGGTCATGCACTACATGTTTACACATTATGCTAAAATTAGGTGAAGGGTATACGAGTATATCTTTCCAAACCAAACTTTAAGTAATTTCCAGAAAGCTCCCGCGCTAATCCACTTCGAGCAAAAATATTAACAGAAACACTATTTATCTATAGGGTCCAACACTCTAGTTACTTACAAGCTGTTATATCTTCCTAGATCCCCGACCGTTGCCCAGCAACCTTTCCGGTCCGATAGCCGGCACTCAAGCGTTACCAACACCGTAAGAAATTCCCCGGAACCAATGGCGGGCCTGCAACCCCCCAAATCGTTTCCTCCGGAACTAGCTTCCCGACGAGCGTCACAGATTTCAATAAGATCCTGTCCAGTGAATTTGACCCGACCGGTTACCAGATCATTGGGCGACCCGCGACTGCCTCCTAGCGGAAAAAGACGTGCCAGTGTGGCTGTGGTGAAACACAGTCGTAAGGATGCGGCAAGCTTTGCTTCGTCTGTGCATGGGATGGAGGTACTTAATTTAAAAAAAAATTAAACAATTAATGCACACTAACACATTTTTTATGTGGCGAAATGCAGAATATTATTTAATCAAGTTTTGGTTTGTATTTTTTTTCTTACAAATAGCATATCTTTGTACCTAAATATGCATCTTTATGTAAATTCTAAGTTTGCAAAATACCGACGAATGACGCATTTCCTAATATTTAAAGGCAAATGGTGTGAAAATGCTGACGGTTTATGTTGGGCTGAGGTTTTGTAATAAACAACAATAAAAACAACTCATAAACTTAATGCCTATTCCTATCCCAGTCTCACAGTTAATTTAAATAAATGCGCTCATTACGATTTTTATCGGAAACTAGCAAACTTTACGTTATTAGCTCTACCATGCTCATAGTAAATGCATTAAATTGACCAAAACAAAATATCACTTTGTTTTTTTTAAATTAAAAACATTACAATGAAATGAAAAACTGAACATAAAGTCAATATAATGGTCAGATTTGCAGTTTTTATCATAACCTATATTTGAAAATGATGTTGCACGAAGCTGTAAATAATATAGAACAGGGGTCGGCAACGTTTTAGGCGACGCGTGCCAATTTACTTGTTATTTCCATGTGTTATTGACTTCGCGTGCCAACGTTTTTTTTTAATAATAGTGGTTCGTGCCAGCAGATATCAATAACAAAGAGAAAACAGAGTGTTTTGTGCATAAGACTGAATTTTAAGACGATGGCACGATAAAAACTGAAAACAAGTATTGCAGCAGGTTAAATTGTTACTGCAATATAAACACTCAAATCGGTTGGCGCGCCATGAAAACCACCTAGCCTTGGCACGCGTGCCAGTGGTTGCCAACCCCTGATATAGGGCATAAGTATAGGGCTAGGCAAAAGTATTATGCAAAACATTGAAAAACATACAATGGCAACTGCTGCAAAGTTAACTTGGCCTACAATGAGCTCCCAATTGTATATGGGTACAGCGGACATCTAAATCCGTACAGCGGACATCTAACTCCGTACTGCGGATATCTAAATCCGTAGTTCTTATTCATACACTTCACATTACCAATTGTTTTTAAACTTTTGAACTACAGGCATATGATCCTGGAACGTACTTTTTTACCTTTCAGGTTTTCAACTCAGTGAACATCGCCGGAGCCCCTCGCATGTATTACAAGCCGTGGGGCGGAGACAAACTACCAGTGGCTGAGTTGCCAAGCAGGAAAAAGCTTGAAGCTTTTCGTGTGTGACTCCATTTTGTACCGTTTGGGGTTTTTTAACGACCTCTTTTAACGATCTAATGGTTTGGAATTAAGCGGCTAATGTACCTATAGCGTCCTGGGTGATATTAACAACAAGAATAACTGCCAAAAATAGTTTTTTTGTCTAATGTTTACTCGAACTGGTGATGCATTAAAAAGCTACCACCACCACACATACGTACGAGACCAAGAATTCCGGTCTAACTATATGGTCTAAAGCAAGACTACCTATAGCCATTGTAAGTAAAATCATATTTTAACACGTATGCAATGACAAATGCGAGATTAAGAAATCGGTCTCCTTTTGTTAACAATATGTGTCTATAATTTGTACAGTCACCGTGGGTATAGGTAATGGCTCGTGTATATGTGAGCTGACGGACAAATGTAAAAAAGGAAAAAAATGCACTGAGCTGACAGAGGTCCTTGCAAAACAGGCTTGGCTGATGGACAAATGTAAAAAATGCAAATTCAACAGACATTTTGTCGGAAAAGTACTAAAACCTTTAAACGTCAGAAACTGTTGAGTGTTTTTTCTAGCAAAATATCGAAGTTAGGATTCCTTTTTTTCTTTCGTAAACACAGTTTTTCTTTGACAGTTTAAACGTTTTTGGTAATCTTTTTTGGTCCTTTTCAATCTTTTGCTATAAAAACTTCAAATGCTTTAAAATAATATCATTTTTTGCAACTATCTGTGTGCAACATTTCTGCATTCTGAAATTAGCTTCTCCAACAAAATTACGAAGGTTTTTGGCGAATCACTGCTACAAAAAAAGGTGGACTTAATTTTGCGCAGAAGAACAACATCAGACACTGCTTAACCCAGGACTACGGCGGGACACTTTTTTGTCACTAGAATGATAATTTATTGACATTTGACTTCAGACTTTAATTGCTTTTGTCAATTATAATTATATGCAGCCTATCGTCTCTTGTAATTAACTTGGGTGCACAAATTTTAGACGCCAATGACTCTTCCATTGAAAACATTGACATAAAGCAAGGTCAGACAACAGACAGAGTTCATAATTGTATGTAAATATGAAAGGCTATTCTCCAAAACAATTTGCCTTTCATATATTCCCTCAAAGTTGCATAATCTATGTCCTATGATTGTTGAAATAGCAAACCGTGAATTTGTGGCATTTTTTTACCAACGTTCGGTTTCATGTATTAAACAGTGTGACCAATGTCAGGAGTTTAGCCTAACAGTTATCGCAACAAAATACCATTTGGACCAACCATACATGTTCATAGCAATCACCTGCACTGAAGTTTCAACAAAATCTTCGGTTAAAGTTACAACCTACTTTAGCCACTTGTAGTTTTCCACTAAAAAATAGGAGGTTACTTCAGTGGATGAAATTAAACTGTAAATTAGTTCACGTAAAAGATAGAACATGTAAACGAAGTGATAACGCTTGAAAAACCACACCTAAATTCAGTTGTTTAAAAACACATGCAACATCAAAATACCTGTATGTAGCGGTTTTATTTCAACTGAGGTACACAGACTATCTGAACTATAGGATCACTTTGTTATTCATTTTACTATTCACTTTATCAACATATTCGTTTCGACTGGCTCGGGTTGACCAAAGCGAATCCTATTCTCATTAACGTAGACGTTAAGTACTTTCATCATTGAACCGTTGTTTTGACTAATTGGACCTACTACGTGTATATAAACTGAGTCCCCCAATTTCTCTGGCATCAATCTATCATCAAATCAAATCGGTTTAAATAGCGAGAAAAATAGGTTCAGACCAGAAACAGAATTTGTCGACTTTAAAACATACAGATTTGCAGTGTCAAAAATCTTCTACGCGACGAACAAGACAATGAAGATTAAAGCTTTGCTCGCTGTGTTTTTGGTTTCAATAGCTGCGATTGCAATTTGCGAAAGTGCGTCTACAAGGACACGAAAAACAGCACAAGAGAACAACCATTCTTTGTCGACATTGCAACGGTACAATACGGAAAATGTAACTGAATTGTCTAAAGTGAAAAAAATAAATTCTAAATTGACCTGCAAAAAAAACAAACACAATGGGTCTGTTTTTTTACCGAAAATAACTTCATACTATCGATTAAACTCGCCTATTAAAATTTTCCTGCCGTTGAAAAAACTTTGGAATTTGCAAAGCGATTGCGCTCTGATGGCTCGTGTAGTGTTGCGTTCTGATGGCTATAGTATTTGACTTAAAATGGTCTTAGATGTTTGCGTAATTAACAAACCCGCGCTTACATAGCTAATCGCCAAAAATGCTTTGAGAAACTTAGTCGGTACTCATCAAGCAAGACAATACGTAATAATTTGGACTGTTTAAACTTTTACCAAATGATTTTATCATATTCTTTATCATCACTGTAAAATACATTGTAGGTTTCGACGATACGTCCGGCGAACTAGAAAATGCAATCACCGTCTAAAACTTTTCTGCTACAAACTCGCCTATCGCTGTCACGCATCATTGCTCAACAAGCGAAGCGTCACGCCTTCGGATGACGTGGTTGTGGATTCCAATGATCAAAGACAAAGAAGATCTCTAAAAGTCAAACGGAGAAGAACGAGACCAAATTGTTCGATTTGTAGTTCGAGGTGTTGGTAATTTTTGCGAAACAACTCTTTACCCTTCTTCGATATTTATTTCGTTCACTTTTGCGAGTTCCTAACAAGATTTGTGCAACCAACCATATTTTTTGAAAAAAACTGCTTTAAACTTGCTTGATTTTTTCCATCAACCCAGTTTAATATTGGCATCGATTTAACCTTGTGTGACATTCGTAACTTATTACAGCAAAACGAATTTATTTCAGAGAATTAGCGTCATTGTAATTGGTTACAAAAATGTGCCAATTCTTCTAGCAATTTCTAACTAAATTCTTATTCTTCTAGCAAAGAAAAACTCATGTGACCAAAAGATAATTGTGACAAAATACAAAACGTTGAATGCCAACCACTCGGCCATTTTGAAAATATGTTCTAGTTAAATGAGTCACGCATATCTCCAAACCAGTTTTTATGCCTTCATTTTTAAAGCTCGCAAAGCGAACTTACCTTAAAGTGCGTTATATAATTGGGTACAAAATGTAAATTATTGTGTGTTTTTTCTGCTATGATTGTAACTTTAATCTCACTTTTATACTTTTTTACTTTTGGGATATTCTTTTATGACGAGTGTAATGACGTAAAAAAGCGACTTGCTTTATTATTCAAACGTTTCGGCGAATGCTCATGCCATCATTAGTAATGCTTTTTTTGTTTTTGTTTCGGGTTGGTTCAAACTTTATGTTTCATTGCACGTACTTTCACAAACCCGCCCATCTGCATCACGTGACAAATTCGGACGCGCTGATTGGTTGCCCCAATACCGATCGCGTGATCCTCGCCCAGACGTTGCCTAACCGAGAAATTCTTCGTGCATGTCGTCAATAACGATAAATAGCACGACACTGGAAGCAGTTTCGAATGTCGACTTTTCACAAGACCAACAGCGGTTGTTCCAAGGTTTAGCGGAATTTTTCCTCGATTTCAAGTATCCGTTGTCCCGGAGCCCCAGGGCAA
This sequence comes from Phallusia mammillata, assembly GCF_965637545.1. Taxonomy (NCBI): domain Eukaryota; kingdom Metazoa; phylum Chordata; class Ascidiacea; order Phlebobranchia; family Ascidiidae; genus Phallusia; species Phallusia mammillata. The sequence continues at coordinate 23,089,329 of NC_137255.1, forward strand.
GGCAAAGCGATTTGCACACGGCCCGTGAATCTTGGAAATTCGCTGTGAATTTAGTCGCGGGAGTAAACTTGTGGCCTTAAGTCTTTTGCTATTTAGCTTGTCATATTCTTTATTGTGTAAAATGTCGAAATACGATTTTCCAAAGTTGATAATTGCAGGTATTTTTTGCGATTTTTCGAATTATTTTTTTTGTTAATAACGGCGCTGGTCGAAACGCCCAAACTGTTAAAATTTTAGCAAAATGTCAAGCTAACATTCATTTTAACTGTTTAATTTAAAAAAACCCAAATACGAATGTTACACTGATGCGTAACATGTTTACAACAATGTCTTTGCAACAAACAATAAGGTTATAAAAGTTAAAAAATGATAAAAAACTTAGATTCCAAAAACTGCTTTTTCATAGTTAAGCTTATAGCTAGTTTCCGAGCAAGCAATTTGCCGTTATACGCAATCAACCTGTTTTCGCTTTTAAAACGTTGCCAAATTGCTTCACAATTAGTTAACAATGCCTACGAATATTAAAATGATGCAGTGCCGTTTTGTGTAGTTTCGATAAGTTTTCAAACAAACTGAAATAATAATTTGTGAATCGTCATTTCAGTCAATATTATGCCGAACCATTTTCAAACAACTTTTTCGTAATTTTAGCACAGTGTCGCAATCAACGGCTGCTGCCAAACAAGTTTCGGTTTTACGTCAGGGATTTTTCCACTTCGTGCAGCTGCAGATAGCGACAGTAGCACATGATCCTTATAGCACGCACATGACCGATCATACAAAACTTGCCGATTTTGTTCAAGTCTTCGGCATTTTGCAAACGCATTACTTGCGATGACAAATAGCCAGTACGAAAAAGGATAAATTTGTAGCGGTTTTGTAGATTTTTTAGGAGAGTTTTAACAAACTTTACGAAGTGTGTTTGTGCTGGCACATATTTACTGATTTTTGAAACAGGAATCTTGACATCACCTAATTGTAGACTCTTATGTGTAGTTTGCTTATTTGGCGAAAATAATATCCTGTTGTCAAAATAAAACAAGCAGGTCAATTTATAGATGCAAAAACAAGGGCCCGTTTGATGTTGTATGTAGTTCGAACGTTCTTTTTCATCACACAAACAATTAGCTATTAGACTGATCAGTTAGTTGCAAACAGTGCTTACACTGTTTCGATCTGTAAGCTCCACCGCTGGTGATCTTAAGATATTGCCTGCGTGGAAGAGTGTTTTTGATCAACTTATGCCAATTGTTACAACAATTTTACTTTGCGCGTCACACTTTTTACCGCTACTGTGTGAAAATATTTCACATGTCAGTTGCTGCAAGCTAACCTGCTAAAGTTGTGTGAGCCTATAATTGGTCAACGACCGGCGAGCCGAGATCTGTTTGCACGTGTTGTAAAAGAACTAGGCTGTCTCCTTGTGAGCATCTAGTGTACGGTCGTTTTCCTGTGACTGGGTATTTACATGCCGTGGTAGATTTTGTGTAAAGAGATCTGCTTTGTTGACGTTGGTGCAATGCAAAGCAGTGTTAGGTAGATCCGGCTTTCGTGTTGAGCCGTTATTACAAGGTTCTGTGCCTCGGGGAATAGATCAGATTGGCAGGGGTTTTGAGAATTATTTGCCAAAGGTAACATCGCCACCCGAGATCGCTAGACCCAATTTCGTGGGTGTCAGAATAATTCGCTAACACTACAAGCTAAATATTAACCTTTCAAGCTAATGGTTTAAATATCCATTTATTTCAACAGAAACTGTTTGGAAAAAGGCTGTTGACGTACATCAGTTCAAACACCAAAAATGAATCAAATTACCCTGATTGCACTTATTGCAATTTGCTTTTTGGCAACTGGCCAAGGTTACGAATGTAAGCAGGGGGATAAGAACCCGTATTCTGACACACAGATTAACGTGATTTGTCCGTATGCCTGCATCAAAATGGATTATCACACATCATTCATCTACGCAGGTATAATCGGCTTTTGTGCTATATTCAAACTACAATTTCTTTAAACTATACAGACGAATACCACTTAATCGTATAGTGCTTTCAACTCAATGGGAATCATAATTTCAAGGCTTGTTCGTTTCCCAACTTTGGTTTATCAAATGTTTTGGATAGTTGCAAGAACAACTCATTTCAACAAAAGTACGTTGAGTTTAGTCGAAGCTACACACGTAGAGTATGTTAACCGAATGCAGGAACAACAAAATTTCTGCTAAGAGTGACTGAATCAGTTCAAACTCCAAAATGAATCACTGTCAAGTTTATAAAGCTCTTCTGGCAAATATTTTTATTCCGACCTTTTGACGTCCTGTACAGGTCACCTTCATTATGGTAAATAATACAGAATGCGCGTAGTACAGTGCACGATAAACAATGAAAACAAGAATTAAACGCAAGCACGTCACAACGCAACAAAAACACTGCGCGATAACGAATGATTGGGCCTCCAATCTTAGAGTAGGTGGTAGGTAATGTGTAGCTGCAGCACGTTTTTAGCCATGGTCCATACCCACAACCAACGTTATACGTAGCTATTTCCGACTCGGCGCTGTGTTTTTATTCACGACATCAACAGATCATAAGCAAGCACTAAATCAAATAACTTGCGACAAATTCATAATTTTATCAACATGGCCGTCAAAATTTGATCTTAATTTGGATCTTTAAGTATGTTACTTCTGTTTAATAAAGTGACATACATTCGCCATAATTTTGACAATTTCGGTTAAAAGGCCTCGACTAGAACTAAAACAGGTGATCACAAACAATATTGAATTAAATCAGTTGCGTTGAGTTTGTTTTGTTGGTAAAAAACCCATAGCAACACAATTGCACTAAACCAAGGTTTTTCAACCAGGCTTGTAGCTTATGTGGCTTGTAAGATACTATATTGATTTTGGGACGTCAATTTAATATTTATCTTGACAATCGTTGTTAATGTTTTTTTTACAGTGGAAATTGAATTACAAGTTACAGTTTCCACTAGGTTGTTTGCCATAAAAGTAATCAAGCTTTTTCATTGTGCTCTTCCTTATTCCTGTTAGGACCACAGATTCAGTGTATCACACAAGGACTAATAAATTTTTGACTGGGGTGTATAATTTTTGAGAAAACGTTAAAATTGTGCACTAATTTAAAAAAAAAACGGTTGAAAAGCAAAAATTTTAAATTTTTAGCAGTAAACAATATTGTTTTGGCAATTATAATGTCTTTTAAACAATGATAGCTTATGTTACTTTCAGGAATTCGCATCAGCTACAACGCATCGTCTGGCGGTTGTGCTGATAAAACCACGTGTGCTGATCCCAATCAGAGATGTGTCTATCTTGAGAAAACCAAGTTCATACCGATAGGAGGCCGCAAAGTTCCAGTTGCATTCACGTACGTTAACAGTATATCATTGATTTAGCATTTAAAATGAATGCAGTGGATTTCAATTGCCTTGAGTCATTTGCACAACCGCTTTGATTGGATTTCTGTGATTAGCATATACAACAAGGAAAATCTACCAATATCATACCTCACGGCAGCCTCACATTTAGCTAAAATTAGATGGGTGGCGCAAAGAACACTAACGCCCATTTTAAACGAGATATCTCCAGACATGCTGACGGTTAGAGCTAGTAGGTTTTATCATTCGACGAACAATAAAACTAACTTTAAAAACTTTGTGCCTAAAATTTTTAACAACTCACTTCCCAACTCTATGACTTTTTAGCTGCTAAATAAATAATTTAGCTCTATGCTATCGAAGCTTAATTAAATGTGAGCCATACATGAGGTATGGTGTTAGAGCCTCTACCATCGAACAACCTAATGAGGACTGTAGTAGGCTAAATCAAGTGTTTGTTTATTCACAGAAACGTGTTTCACCTAATGTCGCCAGTTTGGGGCTTTTGTAGTGCTAATTTGGGTCAATTTTTGGAATAAAGACAGTCTTTCGGTATATTTATCTGTTACTGGACACATGCACCAGTTGTCAAATGCGACACGAAAAGATAACAAAGGAAAATGTTTAAATAATTCAATTAAATTTTTAAACAGAAACTTTTTGGAAAGAGGCTTTTGACGTATCAGTTCAAACACTAAAAATGAATCAATTTATTCTGATTGCACTTATTGCAATTTGCTTTTTGGCAACTGGCCAAGGTTACGAATGTAAGATGGGTGAAAAGAACCCGTATTCTGACACACAAATGGACGTGGTCTGTTCGTATGCCTGCATCAAAATGGATTTTCATACTTCATTCACTCACACAGGTATATTTTATGCCATATTTAAACCACAGTTATTTTAACGACAGACGGATGTCTCTTAATCGTTTAGTACTTTTAATTGAATGGTAAGTCCAAGGCCAATTAATTGCATAAACAACTGATTGCAGCAAACGTATGTTTGTCAAAGCTGAATGTTATCGTGTTACTGTGTAGCTGCAGCAAGTTCAGCCATAATTCACCCACAATTGTACCCTCCATTGTTTAAGGCTCCATGGCGTTTTATTGTTACTTGGTGATTGTTTTAGTGGTTACTACTTAGTCAAGTAATTTCAGCAAACATGAATTTCTCAGTATATCAACCCTGAAAATTGATTACAAATTTATTTTAGTTGTTTGTCCTAGAACTGCATGGAACTCAAGCTTGACTAAAGATTGGGATGTCTTGAGTTTAGTTTGTTTTGCATGCTTTGTGAAAAACACACAGCGACACAATTGCTCTGAACAATATTGTTTTTTGCAACAATAGCAGCTAATATATATTGTACCCAGGAATGCACATCAGCTACAATGCAACATCTGGCGATTGTGCCGATAAAGAAATGTGTGCCGATCCCGACCAGAAATGTGTGGAGCTGCGCAAAAGGAAGTTCATCATTATGGGTAATCGCAAAGTTGCAATGACATACACGTAAGTTGACAGTGCTCATGTAGTTTTCATTTAAAATGCATGCAGTGGATGATAATTCCTTAAAGGCATTTTCGTTTCCATGATCTGCATATACAATGAGGAAAATTTACTAACGCCATACCCCACGACAGCCTCACATTTACCTTATAATTTCGATAAGTGGCGCAAAACACTAAGATCCATTTGAAACGATATATCTTCAAACATACTTTCGGTTGGGGCTGGTTGGGTTGGAGTAAGGTATTATGATTCGAAATGCAATAATACTAACTTTACCAACACTTATCTTTGACTGCTAAATAAATAATTCAGCTCTTTGCGCTACCCATCGGAGGTTAGGTAAATGTGGGTTTTCCGTGAGGTATGGTTTTTGTAGCTTTATCTAAAATCAACCTGATGAGCACTATAGTTAATAAGACCTTCATCAATTAAGGTGCTTGTTAATTCACAGCAACGTGTTTACCTGAAGATATCAAAACATGAGCAAATTAGTCCTATGTGTTACATGCATGTAACACAACCTTGGAAGCCTAAAATACCGTGTTAGCTCCGGGTCGGCAAGCTTGATGTATGTGAGGTAATGCTTCATGTCACGCCAAACCATTTGCTTATATTAAAGTATCTTTTGATCCAATTTAATGTATCTCTTTCCTTATATTTAGTTCAACAATAAATTGATTCGCGGCGTTTATCAACTTTCCGACCTTTCTCTTATAGTTACGGATCACATTTAAATACCGTTGTTTGCTTTGATGTTATGCAGAGATTGTCACAGTGAGTGTTGCTTCACTGACCAGTGCAACAAACCACTAGATCAGGCTCCAAATGTTGATCAGGTGGGTTTGGACAAAACCAACGCCGAACCAGAAGAAAGTCTGACCAAGCAAGCAAAAAATCTTGAGGAGATTTAGATGATGATTCGCTGTGGAAAGTCAACTATAGATGGAACTGAATTTGCTTAAATTGTCTTGCATCATTCATTTGCAGTAATTATCACATCTTGTAAATAAAACTAAATTGTTTCATCACATGCAAACAGCTTAAATAAAATAATGTAACTAACTTGTGTGTGATGTGTGTAATTTTGGCTAAATTTATAGGATAAGTATATTCATTTATGGCTAACTCCAGGCTAATTGGGGGTTCGACACCGCAGAAAAAAATGCCCCCCCAAACATTTCCATGCGACGAAAAATGAGCTAAAATTTGCAGACATAAATGTTTTTGTAAAAAAAGTGAGTGTGCTTTAAAGCAGTCACTGGATCGACACTAGCCATACTGTTTCGAGACTAAAAATATATTATTTATGCAAGGTAACAAACATGGAAATATTTTTGTTTTATGCCGTAAAGTTACATTATTTGCCTTCAATTTTATAAAACATTTCTTTCTCCTACATTTAACACTCCAAATAACAAAATATTAGCAATATTATAGTTTACAAATATCTGCAAATGACAGTTCCCCAAAACGTTAGGCGTAAATTAGGTTCGTTTGGTGTGAGCTTTATCAGTTATTACAATTATTGTTACAAACCCGGCCTAAATCACGTGACAAACTCCAATTGGTTGTGCCAAATACCAATCACGTGACCCATGCCCAGACATTGCGACATCGTTGAAAATATCATGCACGTTGTCACTAACAAAAAATATTGCACCAGAAGCAATTTCGACCGTCAACTTTTCATGTGACGTCATTGTGTGAAATAAAGTTCACCGGAATTTTCTCTTCGTGCTGAGAGATTGTTGTTCCGGAGCCCCAGGGCAAGCGCTTTGCACACGGCCCGCTTATCCCGGAAATCGACGTTGGAATTTTGGTCGAAGTTGAAAAATTCTCTGCCCCGCGTGTTTTGCAATTTACATTCTTTGATATTACTGATGATGGCATGAGCATTTGCCGAAACGTTTGAACAATAAAGCATGTCGCTTTTTACGTCTATTTGGGCCGTTATTTTCACCATTAAACTTATGAACAGATCTGTATATAGTGTTCCAAAGTACATTCTTTGACATTTTGTCAAATATATAGAATACTTACAAATAAATTTTGTTGGGTATTGGTCGTGTTATTTCCGATAATGACAAAAGCTTTCGTTGGAACGTCGTAACAATACTGATATTTTACAAAGATTGAGTCAATATAAGTTATATTTAAACCGATTGAAATCAAAATGCACACAAAAGTATAAACATCCTATTGACCAAATAAACAAGACCACAAAGCATCGTGAGGCTCATATATTCTCTAAAACATACTTTATGTTTAAGATTATAGCTAGTTTTCGGGCAACTTTGTTCAGTCACCCGTAACTTGAGTTTGCATTTTTTTCATTGTTGTCAGGTTGTATTAATCTTTGTACACAACGCAAATGAAGTTTGATCGATCAAAATAAATCAACATAAAATAATTGGCAAATTATTAGCAATGCCTATGATGAAAATGTTGCAATGCAATATCATATATGTCATACCGAAGTTTCTGGAAAACGAAGCACAATGATGAAATATAAATTTTTCGCAAGAACATTCTCGAACATATTTGCAATACAGTGTCGCAATCAACGGTTGCTGCAAAACGACGCGATTCCCCATTCGTGCACAAGGCCGATTGCGTCAGACAACTGTAAACAACTCGACCTATGGTATAAAACGCGCAGGTTTCGTTCAAGTATTTGTCATTTGGCAAACTGTTAACTTGCGCATCAAGAAGAGAAAGAAAGAAAATAATTTACTATTAATGTTTTTTTAACAAACTTAAGGAACGTGTTTGTGTGCACAAATTTACTCGCTTTGAAAGAGGTTTTAGGACATAGGGACTATATACTCTAGGTGTAACAGGTTTTAGCGTGGAATTTATATAAATGACTGGTAACTTATATGAAAATAACTGATCTTTTTGGTGCAGTGTTGAATTCAATTTTGTTCAATTGATCCGAATTGTGGCAACGTTTTCACTTTGCCGATAATATTTTTGATACAAATAACTTTTATTTCCCCACACATTTTTTTTTCAAGTTAGTTTGTAACAATCCAAATCAACTATTTTCTTCAGATTTTTTTTGCAGTGGGATTGCAGACATATCAGTTCATCAGAGAGAAAAATGAATCACTTTGTTGGAGTTGCACTTTTTGCTTTTTACTTCTTTGCAATTGGTGAAGGTTTGCAATGTAAGAAGGGCAACAAGAGTCCTTATGTTGACACAGGCCGATGTCACGTGTCCGTATGCTTGCATCATCACAGATTATCACCTGTCCTTCAACGTTGCAGGTATAGCTCTGTTTTGTGCGTCTGTTTTAAACTACAGACGAAACGAGTCAACAGCAAACCGGTTAATCGCATATTGCTTAATATTGAAATTTCTCAGACAAAAATTTTAAACTTAAAAATTGATTTGTAGATCATATGACTCTATTTGCAATGTTAAAGGTTTATGACACTGTTATGTATGTATGTTCAATTTTAAACACAATCATAGTTGTCTCTTTGATTAAATTTAGGTTGCATTACGAACAAACTGATACAAAAAATATTTTACAAAATAGGACTTTAGTCGTTATACAAGTAAACAGTCTTGTGTCAACAATCAATAATGACCTGTGTTTTATTCTCAGGACCTCAAATCAGCTACAACCAATCATCTGGTGGATGTGCTGACGAAGCGATGTGTGCCGATCCTGACCAGAAATGCGTAAAAGTTCACAACATCAAGTTTATACCGATGGGTGACCGCAAATTTCCAATTACTTTCACGTAAGTTAAGGCTTTTTTATGCAGTTTTCAATTAAACAATTACTGCAGTGGATGAAAATTGATTTAAGTCAGAGAGAACATCCCTTATAAGGAGGTATTTGATTTCGTTAGATTGACTTTTTTGTAGCAATGATGTGGGTCTCTCAAAACAGCAGTTCGGAAAATTTAACTTTCAAAGGACATGGGGCCCCACAGACTGTACTAAGACAAAAAAAAATAACAATTTAGACCAATATTCTAACTTACATGCGAATGTACAAAACACAACCTTGGCAAAATATGTGACCAAAGAACATCCAAAAGACTCCGTGTTAGGCTAGCCGCTAGAAGGATATCTTAGTTACAGGTCACTGTTTAATACAAAAAAAAACCTTATTGGCTACAATTTACATTGTAATAAGAATACTTACTTATGGTTTGCTTTTCACAGAGATTGCCGCAGTCACTGTTGCTTCACTGATCTCTGTAACAAACCTGGACCACAAGATGGAATTCCCAGTGTTATGCCGCTGGGTTTGGACGAATCAGATGTAGAACCACATGAAAGTCAAAACCCGAACTGGGCTTCCAAGTTCGGTAAACCTCTAACCAGGCCAACAAAAGAACCTGAGGATATTTATTAGATGATGATTCGATGTGAAATGTGAAGTATAACAGGAACTAAATTTTACTCTGATTGTCTTACATCCTCTATTTACCGTTTATATCACATTTTGTAAATAAAACTGTATTGTCATACTGTCGTTGTTTTATCACATTCTAAGACCTTAATAAATTAATGTTAATTAATGCTTAACTTTCGCTGAACGCTATGTGTGTTAAAATGGCGGAAACACGATATCGAAAGGAGACATTGCTGTAGCTTACAATAGAGAAGAAAATCTGTAATTTAGGCCAAGTTTGTAGGATATGTAAATTCTCCACCACTCAATTATATCAAGTCCTTTGATATAGCTACTAATAAGAACTCACAACAAAGTTTGCTAAATACCGATAGGTGGCGTAAAGTGCAAAGTTATTTAAATTGACAGTGAGTCCGGGATAGTGTTAAGAACAAAGTTTTTAAGTCTTACAGATTTGATTAAGTGTTAAATAACTCACCCAAAAAGTTATTTTTCGAGTTTTTCTATAAAAGAACCAGTCCACACGCAGGTTTAGTTCAGCGGATAAGTTGTATTTCGCCTGTTAAAAGAAATCAAAGCGATTCGATTGCATGAGATCTGCAATAATAACAAAACCTGAATTAGCTGGAAAACGTTTTTATTTCTTTAAATTAAGGGTTTTTGACCTGCGGGGTGCACCTCTGGAAGTCGTTCGCCATTTTGCGATTAATTTTTCATTTTTGATTCTTTCTTTTTGTCCAAAGCCAAACTTTAATTTAGTTATTGCAAAAAAACGATGGAAGATTTTGGAAGGGTCGTCAGTAGTTATGTTGAGTTGTTAAAATGGGTCACTGGATAAAAATGGCCAAAAACCACCGCTCTATGTCAAACAAACATTAAAGTTGAGGGTCCACATCGACACAAGGCGACCTGCTGCCAAAACGTAACCTTTTTAATTAAACAAGTCTGGCAATAACACTTTTTTAATAAATATATATGTCTGCGATGGAATTGATGCAATGTTATGGAACAATGAAAAAGCAAACTTTCTGTCAGACTATTTGGCAAAAACAGTTTAAAAAGGTTCGCAGACAGTGTCGCAAACAACGAACGATGCCAAACGACGAATTTCGTGTGCAAGGCACAAGATTCCAGTTTTGCACACGAACCGCGCGGCTTGAGACAAAAATACAAAAGAAACCGCAAAAAACGGTAGCTGGTATAAAACCACAGGTTCGGTTCAAGTCTTCAGCAGATGTTCAGTGGTCAACTTGCTCATAATGGAAATAAGCATAAAAAATCAAGAAGTTCTTGGTTGTCTGACAATAATGGAAATCTTTATAATAAAACTCGTATTTGCCTGCACAAATTTGCACGTTTAATATCTAATTAACTTAATTGGAAGATGTTTTTTTCTGAAAACCGCCTCTGGTGTTAATTCAAGCTCTTTCTTATCTGTTGCCAAAACTTTTTTAGCAGGTCATTTCATAGTTGCACTGAGATATCTTTAATATTGAGTACAGTGCAGCTTTTTGTTAATTCGAAATCTGCCAAACGTTTACAATATTAAAAAAAAAAGTTTAATATTTGTAAAGAAAACTTTGTCCTCAAAATGCTTAGATGTTTTTTACAAACAAGTACTATTTTTTACCAGAAACTTTTCCTGAAGTTGTTTTGATAACAGTTAAAATATAGAAATGGATAGCTTTATCGCGATTGCACTGTTTGCTATTTGCTTTTTGGGAACCGCACAAGGTTTGGTATGCAAAATGGGAACCAAGGAGCCGCAGTTCGACGGGCAGTATTTCGCTACATGCCCTTATGCCTGCATCAAGACCGACTATCACGAATCGTACAAAATGGCAGGTATAGCCGTGTTTTGTGCAAGTTATTTTTATGTCACATATTTGCACCGTGTTGTTTCGTGAAAGCTAGGAATGCCAAAACCATGAGGATATAACGCATTGCATTCGTAGCCTGAGGCCATAAAGCGGCTTTCTTTTAAGGAGTGGCTTAGGATGTAGGCCTAATGTATATCTGTTTGGGTCAAACGTTTCTTAAATGCCTAAACATTATTTTCTCAATATAGTCACTTTAAAATTAAACTAATAGTTTCCTACATTTAGAGTTTCAAACTTATCTTTAAAGTGGCCCCACTTTTTGAACAACCAAGTTACATTTAAAATCATGCAAAAAAATATGTTTTTACATGTAAAGATCATTTCGAGACTACGGTCGTAATTCATCACAAAAATGTATTTTGAAGTGGTCGTTATTTTCAAATTTCACTTGATCTATGCAGGACCTCGACTGAGCTACAACGTTTCGACTGGTGGTTGTGCCGACGAAGCAAAATGTGCTAACACCGACCCGATATGTGCTGACCTTTACAACACCAAGATCTTTTATCTTTACAAACGGATATTTTCAATAACATACACGTAAGTTCGGGTAAAATCAATTTACTTTTCACCATGGCCGATGCAGCCTACAGCCTTGAGCCATTTTAACAAACACTTGACTTAGCTTTGGAATATCCATGTACGGACAAAACCGAGCAAAATTGCCATCGAGCTGCTGTTTATGTCACAGCTTTTATTGTGGCACTGTCTTTTTGTCATTTGGAACTTTGTTGGTATAATGTGATCAATTTATCATCATCTAAATGTCCCTTGTTAGCCGCAGAATGGCACAAATACCACTAAAAATATATGTAATTTCTTCCAATTTTCCTGTAAAATGGGCACCAAATATTATGTTTGCACCCGTATGCCTTATCAAAAATTTTTTGGATAACAATATTACATACTATTTACGGACTCAAAAAAGTATTTTTTATCAAAAACTCAACCTTTTGATGATAAAAATTGCGGCCTGAACAAACGGATTGTTCAAACGTGTCGCTTTTTACGTCCAGTTGGTCCATTATTTTCATATATCTGTTTGTATATTACGTATTCTATACACAAGTTCCCTGGCAGTTGATATGTTTTTAATTAAATCTTGCATTAATATCATACAGAAATTGCCGTAGTCAATGTTGCTTCACTGATTTGTGTAATGCACCTGGACCAGAAGACAACATTCACGTTGATAAGCAGGCCGTTCTGAATGAAACCGATGTACAACCGGAAGCAAACACAAACTGGGTTTCAAACTTTTTGAAACCTCTGGCTAGACCCACAAAACGGCCCAAACAGATTAATTAGATCATGATTTGATAAAGAAAGTCAATTATACTCGGAAATGCATACTAAAATTGATTTAATATTTACATCGATTGTTAATAGTCACGCCCTGCAAAAATGTGCAGTGTAATTGATTTGTCACCGTTTAAAACGTTAAATCAGTGATTCTCAAACTGTGTGCCGCGGCACCTTAGTGTGCCTTGAGAGATTTCCAAGTGTGCCGCGAAATATTTTCTATTTTAAAGCACAAACATTCCTTGGTGTTTAGGACTTCATGGCGAAATACTGGTGTGCATGACAACGTTTTCAAGCTCATGTTTTTGTTATTGGTAATGTAGAGCATCCTTACCCTACCACAATAAAGTTAAAACTTAAAATTCTTTGAATAAGTTTTGTTATAACAAAGTATTGCTCATCCAGCAGTTTTTATTATAAATAATCGACGTTTCGACGTCCTATACAAGACGCCTTCATCAGGATAATGACGTAACTTGGAGAACAAAATTCTTATAAAGCGACAAAATGCAAAACACACACACAAAAAAATAGCGATAAGAAGATCGCGCGGCTGCAAACTCGCACCACGCAATGATAACACAGCTCAGTGCTGTAAAAGCGCCCGATAATTTATCGGCATTAGAACATCTGTTTTAACGTTCATTGTGTTGGCGCGTGAATGGATGTTCCAAGACTCTAGGAAACTGCGCTTGTGGTAATCAGTTTCCTTCACCAACACCTGTGCAGCAGAAAAATTAATGCTGTGGTGGTGAGTAGTTGCATGGTTTGCCAACGCTGATTTCTTGGCATCATTCTTGCCCACATCCCTTTCGTGCTCCTTCCGGCGCGTATTAAGACTTCTGCCCGTTTCACCGATGTAAATTTCGTCACAATCTCCGCACGGTATAGCATAAACCACACCCCTTGTCGCAGTAGCATCTAGCGGGTCTTTTGGGTGCGACAGAATCTGACGTAGGGTGTTTGCTGGTTTGACCCCAACCGATACACCGAAATCGGTCAACATACGACGGATTATATCTGTCAACCCTGGTATATAGGGTAAGGTGACGAAGGCACGTTCTTTGCACTGGATCTGTTTCCGTGAAACCTTCTTATTATCACGGAGAATCCAGTTCGGGTAGCCATTTAACCGCAAGGCCTGATTTACCCTGTGCAACTCCGATTGGAGCAGTGCAGGGTCTGTCGTCAAGCGAACGGCCTGGTCTTTAAGCGCTTTGACAACAGCCCTTTTTTGGTATAATGGATGATGGGATTTAAAGTGTAAATAGCGCGTGGTACTGGTCGGCTTGTGGTACACACGCGTGGAAAGTTTACCATCCGCCGCTTTCAAAATTTCCACATCTAGAAACGGAAGACTGTTGTTACTTTCCAATTCCATAGTGAATGTAATTCCTCGTTGCACATTGTTCAAATGTCGCAGAAACTCTGTTACCCGGTGTTTATGAATGATACAGAATGTATCATCTACATACCGTCGCCAAAACCGTGGTGGTGTGGTAAAAGTTTGCAAGGCACGTTCCTCCACAGACTCCATGACCATGTTGGCAACGGCCACTGACACAGGAGAGCCCATGGCCGTGCCATACATTTGCTTGTAAAAGGAACCTCTGAATCTGAAGTATGTTTGTTCCAAACAAATCTCAAGCCCCCTATGTATATCTTCATGAGTCCATGTGGTCCTGTCTTTAAGGCTGTAATCATCGAGTAAACGCGACTCCGTTATCTCCAATGCTAGATCGATTGGTACGTTGGTAAACAACGAAGTAACATCAAATGAAACCAACGTTTCGTCTTCACACAATGATTGTTGCGCATTCAAATCTTTCACAAACTCTGCAGAATTTCGGACGGTAAATTCCGTGTTTCCGACCAACGGTGCTAAAAGTCGCGCTAAATATTTGGCTAGGTTGTAAGTGGGGCTTCCAATAAACGACACAATTGGACGTAGAGGTACATTCTTCTTGTGGACTTTCGGCAATCCATATAACCTTGGAGCAGAACCATCGGTGCTGTGCAGGTGGTGAAACATCGCATCGGAGATGCATTTCTTCTCCTTGTGCAAAGCACTAACAAACTTGTTAAGAACTAGTTCCGTTCTTCGGGTCGGGTCACGTGGCAGTTTCTTGTACGTGCTTGAGTCGTGCAAAAGCTCTTGAATTTTGTCGTCATAAACCTTGCGGTCCAAAATAACAGTACTATTACCTTTGTCAGCGGGTAGAATAGTAATGTCGTCATTGGCTTTGAGATCTGTGACTGCACGACGCTCGGATGTCGTAAGATTACAAGTATTGCCCCTGTGACTTTTAATACAATTGACGAGCTTGCTTTGTATTAAAGTTTTAACATGCATCGGCAAAGAATATATACCCTTCTCAACACAGGCCAACATACTTGCCTTCGGAACTGTTTTTGGTGCAACTGCAAAGTTGGTTCCTAGTTGCAGAACCTTTAGCTCCACTTCATTCGGCTGATAGCTGGACAGATTAACGACCCAATTTTTCTTTTGAAGCATTCCGGTTGCATTTGTGGCTTCCTTGCGTTTTGGGGCAATCGAACATAGGTGACGTTCCGTGTTAATCTTGAGTTGATGTTGAAGGGCTTCGTTACCCGATTTAACATACAGTTCAAAGCGACACATGTGATGGTGTGATAGAATTGCGGCTAATCTGCGCAAAAGCTCTTCTGAGAGCTGAGAGCATTCCCTTATCCGGTGGTGAGAGAGGCCTATACGCAGTCGAATGAAGGCCATTCCGCATTTCTTCTGCTGCACAGGTGTTGGTGAAGGAAACTGATTACCACAAGCGCAGTTTCCTAGAGTCTTGGAACATCCATTCACGCGCCAACACAATGAACGTTAAAACAGATGTTCTAATGCCGATAAATTATCGGGCGCTTTTACAGCACTGAGCTGTGTTATCATTGCGTGGTGCGAGTTTGCAGCCGCGCGATCTTCTTATCGCTATTTTTTTGTGTGTGTGTTTTGCATTTTGTCGCTTTATAAGAATTTTGTTCTCCAAGTTACGTCATTATCCTGATGAAGGCGTCTTGTATAGGACGTCGAAACGTCGATTATTTATAATAAAAACTGCTGGATGAGCAATACTTTGTTATACAGTATGCCTGGCAGCAATAGCCTATTTCAAGTTTTGTTATGTTTACCTGCGTGTGCCGCCGAAGGAAATATTAGTTCTTTAATGCCCCGCATGCTTAAAAAGTTTGAGAACCACTGCGTTAAATAAATGTACATACATCTTGGGTCTTTGTGTGTAAAACTTTCAGTGGTAGGATATCAAAAAGCGGATACAAAGTAGCCTACATACAGTAGCTTAGCCTACATTGCAGAAAAACGATACGTGTAAATAAAGTTGGACAAAAAGTTTGTACTAAATAAGAGCGAGTTGTAATGTCCGAAAGCATTTTGTCCACAGATAGGTTTTTGCAAACTATATATGAAACATAGACTTTGGGTTTTTGCAGATGGGTCCTGTGTTTTTGTGCCATTTTACCATTATGTGTGATGTGTATGTTTGCTGCGTTCATGTGCGCGTGAAAATACCATACGATGTAACAAGCGCGTAAAACATCATAGTTTGATGGAAAAATCGTGCAATCATTTTTGTTCTTGTTTTGGTAAAATTTGGTGACTATAATTTAGTTAATTGGGTTAGAGCAGGGGTGCACAACCTGCGGCCGAGTAGACGATTTTGTGCGGCCGTGAACATGTTTATTAAAATATATGCACTGGCGGCCGTGACGTAAAAACCTCTTTTGCTAAATATTTTGACTTTCAAACTGCATTAAATAGATTTTGTAAGACTGTAAAGAATATTACCAGCCTAGTGACCCTGTGCATCACACTTTATATACGCCTGTTGTGTGCAAACAATGTAAATAAACAGTCACCTCTTGCGTCACAATATAGATTATGACGTCATGGTTGTGCACCCATGTGTTAGAGAAAGGCGTCTTGTGTGTTTTCTCAGGGAAACACGAAAAAACAAGACAGGTGATCAGGCGATTTTCGATAGTGAATTACTGCATACTCCGACGACTGTACTTCCCATAATTTGGGGAGCAGTGCGACGTATATGTATGTGTACTATAATAGACCTTGCTTGCAGTTCCATTCAGACCATTCCAGCGAAACTCTTGTATTAAAAGTTGGTAGGCTGAATATGCGAATAATTAGAATCGTCTTATTCTGATGATATTTTGTCAAATGTGTAATCAATTATAGATATTACATATATACTGACATTTTCAACAATAAAGCAAGCACTGGTCTAAAAGCCGACACTGTTTTCAGATTTAAAAGTAAATTCTTCCATTTTTTTCGTTGCATTTTATTTCATGGTTTGTTAATTCTTGCTGGTAAATTCTGTTTTGTATCATCGGACGTACACAAAATGGATGATGGATCGAAATTGATCAGTAAAAAAGTCATATGTCCATTAGTCCGCTGGTGGTTTACTGTTTGTTTTTCGTTTGTTTGTTTTATTTCGTTTTTTGTTGGCATACTATGCTATTATTCTACGAAAGTTTTATTAACTTTAGTTTCTCATAAAAGAAAAACGCTATGTGACAAAATTTAAATGCAAACCAACTTCTATACTTCTCATGTAATTTGCAAAAAACTTGTGTGTTGTGCTGCACTGCTGGGCCTGCTGTTGCTGCACCTAATTTTTAAGGAAAGGGTTGTTTTAAGTCCTGATAATATACAATACTAATTACACATGGAAGAGAGACAACTAACATTATTGCAGTGATGTCAATTGGCAGAATGTCAGATAGGGTTCTGACACATTTTTGGTTTGCTTTTACATTGAAGTTGCATTGGATATATATAAACATGTTGCTCAATTAAATGAAAAGCTTGTACTTTTTTACTTTACAGATTTTCACAGAGTATTGTGAACTTATTCTGTTTGTTTTATTGGACACTTATTGTTTAATACTAGGGTTCCTCTATTTCTCGACTTCTTCGTTTCTCGAGAGTCTCGAAATTTTTATTTAAGCGGATTTTGTAACAAAAACAAACAAAAAAAATTCCGATTGTACGTTTATTCGCTTCTAGTAGCGATCGCAAGTAGTGATTCGCTAGCAAATCAGCCAAAAACGAAGCGACTGTTATAGATCTTACGCAACCAGGCGTGACTTCTGCCTGGGAAAGGTGAAAGTTTAGCGGCAACGCACGTTAAAAATCGCTGTTTCGGAAGCAAAATAAGAAAGTTATGTGCCCAGTCCGCTCTAGAGGCGAGTTGAAGCGAAAAATACACGTAATAAGAGGTGTCGCATTTACTTTTTGTTTAAGATACATGACATAATTTTTCTCGAGAAATTTTTATTTATTTCTCGAGAATCGAGACTTGATTTTTTTGAGAGGGAAATCTATTTCATACCATTGTGTCATTAAAATCATTTACTTTGTCACTCAAATAATACATTTACAGTTAATTTGTTATTATGGGTTTTTGGTAACAGATTGTTATTTTTTCAGAGATGTGTTTGTATGTAGCATGACAAATAGCCTGGTTGTCCCACTTGTTTTGTGGGGTAACAAGCCCCCAACACACAGAGTATGCTCAATTCTTGTCACCCCTGATCTCCAGCATATTGTCACGGGCTGTAGAGATGGCCAACTTTGCATCTGGAAATACAACGACAAGGGAATTATCCCAAAATCAATGCTATTTGGCCACACAAGCTCAGTTGTCAGTATCACAAGTGTGCCAAATGGAACAGGAGGATCATGGAAGAAACAACACATTGCGAGTGCTTCTGAAAGTGGGGAAATTTGCTTGTGGGAACTTGTAGATGGGCGTTGTTTGGAACAAAGCAAACTTCCAGGAAGCCCAATATCAATTATCGGTTACAACTTTGTGCTAAACAACGAGCCTCAACAATGCTTGATGTGCTTTGGGCAATTTGCTGAAATTTTGATCTTGAGTGCATCCACCCTGACTGTTTTATTGTCATTGGCATCCAGAATTTTTCCTGACTGGTTAGGATGTGCCTGCATTGTACCATGCATTCGGTCAGCTGAGCCCTGCAATATTATTGGATTAACTGTGGCAGGAATGCTGAAGGTTTGGAGAATACATAAGTCTTGCTCACAGCAAATATTGTTTGAAGAGGAATCAAAACAATTAACTCAGTTTAATGCCCAGTCGATAAAAGTGCACGACAACAACAATAAGTTGTTACTACTTGTGTGTACAAATCAATGGCAGGTTTGTGACATTGGTGACTATTCTGCGTTGTGTAGTGTCCAGGCGAAATCTGGGCACCCTTGGGTGGATGGAGACTTTTTAACGAGTGACAATGTTGCAGTTTGGACCAGAAGCGGTGAAGTCTTTATTTATAGGCTGCCATTCAGCGCTGCAAGTCAGGAGGTTTATCGGTCAAGATTAAAAGATGCAAATGTGTTTCATGCCGAGGTTTTGCATTCTATATCACTCCTAAAAATGGAAAAGTTTTTATTGCCCCCTGCAATTCGAATACACCAATCATCATTTGATGGCAAACTGTATCTTGCTGCAGGAAATTGTGGTGGCACAATTGCAATGACAGAGCTAGATTCAACTACGTTTTTATCAGGACAGGTCCATGAAGCTAGTTTAGTATCACTGTGGAACCAACTTGACCATAAACCAGTTGGTATAATGGACCATCTTAGCCACAACTCCAAGGAGCCAATGAACATAACTGCCACCCTTTTTATTGTGCAATACTGTTACTTATGTTGTGGACGAGAAGATGGTTCCATTGTGATTGTTCCAGCAGCACAAGCTTGTAAAGTCCATCTGTTGCAAGATGACGGATCAAGCCGCAGGATTGCACCTGCCCATAGAACTCTAAGGGGCCATCGGGACCGTGTAACATGTCTTTTATACCCCCACCAAGAGGCACCAAACCGTTACAGTGCAGAATGTATGGTGTCTGGTGGCGCTGATTTTTCTGTCGTTGTTTGGGATATAAGCTCTGGTACTGTAATGCACTCCTTTCATGTTCATGGTGGTGATATATCTCAATTAATCATTCCGCCTGACGGATGCAATCAACGAGTAAAACAAGCAATTTGTTCTGTCGGCAGTGACAATTCAGTAGCTTTGCTAAGTTTAAGAGACAGAAAGTGTGTTCTTCTGGCATCTCGGCACCCGTCACCTATCGTTGGCATCCGCTGGAGACCTGAAGATGATTTTCTTATTATCTCCTGTGCTGATTCCACTGTGTTTGTTTGGCAAATGGAAACAGGACATTTGGATCGTTTCGAGAGTGGTGCAGTAGCCATGGATATTTTAGCTGCTTGTGATGAAATAGAGCAGGAAAGATCAAATCATATGATGCAGAATCATGTGAATTTGTCACATGCGCTAAAATCACGAAGCTTAATGGCATTCAAGATGGTTGCACAACAAGGTTTAAGAAGCCTCATTGATGGATTGAATGAAGAGAAAGTTATAGATGGCAACATTGAAAGCCAGGTTGGTTAAATGTGAACAACATAATTAACAGATTCTAAGTGACCATAAACCCAAAACTTGTAGTCAACTATTAACTAGTCATTTCATATCAAAAAAGTTATATGTTTTTTAGTGATTATTCCCTTGAAATGTGAGTATATAGAAGTAAATGTTCTACTTTATATTTATACTTTATAGTTCTACTTTATATTTATACATTTTTACAGGGCTCCAACAAGACATACCAGGCTATGATTGTGTCATCTCTTAAAGCCAGTCCAATACATGACACCGACTCTCATGTCGTTTTCATAAATACTGAAGCCCTAATTGCACGGCTTCTCGTGGAGCATTCAGCAACAACCAAAAAAATGTTGGCTTCCAGCCGTGGAAACTCCAACACTGGGCCTGCCAATACTGGAAGACGAGTTCTCAACAGCTTTCTTCAGCAAGTTAAAAGCCAATTTCTGGATGAAGGCAGTGATACCTCGAGTCAACCTGAACTCCGTGTGACAACAACTAAAAAAGGAAAGAAATCCGCAACTTTGCTGGACATTGACTCAGCAAAAGACATTGCTCATGTGATCGTGTCATGCATTCATGGGTGGGGTCTTGATGATAAGTTAGACAGACTGTGTCGAGAAACTCTGGGTCTTACGATGCCAAAAGCTCCTGTTTGTTTTGGTTTGCTGTCTCAAGATGGCCACATGGCTCTTCAGTTTCCAAGAGCACCGATTAAGCAGGTTTGTAGCATTTATTGGTCCTCTTCCTAATGAGGACACAAAGTTTTGTATTTTGTTTTCTTATCTAAGTCTGTTTCCACATTTTTGTCAAACAACGGTGGTTTGAACTTTTTAAGTTTGCACACATTTTAGATAGGTATCAGAAGTTTGTTTATATGTATGGTGAAGTACAACCTTTGAACTTCAAGTTTTTCGTACTTTGTCATACAATCACCCAACATTCACATTTTAAACAACATTGAAGTTTTTTGATGTTAAATAGGTACAAATTTTGGCCTTTTAACGAAATATACTTATCGACTATCTCTCTACTAACTACCAATAATCCATATTGTATTGACCTTAAAAATCCATAACTATCTTTCTCTAGTCTCAGTAAGTGTACTAAAGAAATAAATATCTTAACCTTACAATTTGCAGGACTGTGAACCAAAGAATTGCGCCACCCACTGGCAGATTTCATCTTGTCTTACAACTCAACTCCTGATGTCGATTATTAGCATTGCCAACACTGTAATGGAACTTCCAGATGCATGTTTTAAGAAAAATCTTAAAAAAGTAAAGCATGTACACAACGAAAACACAGATTCCACATCTGAGGATCAATATCAATATGAGCACTCTGATTTAGTTGATCAGTCACAGGTACCTTGATTTATCATTTTCATTACAATTATAAGTTTTGCATTTATTTTTTTTATTTTTGGTTTATTTATTTTGTGTCACATTTTAAAGTATTTTTTTGAGACTTTTAATCTGAAATATGCATTACCACAGAAAAGACAGTTGCTTCAGAAAGCTATCTTTGAACAAACTTTGATTGGATTTTATTGACTTCTCAGAATATGCAGAAAATTTTACCTGCCAAAAAAAATCATTTAAAATCGTCTTGCATTATTCAATTTGTTCCAATAGCCACTAAGTATACTATTGCTTAATTTTCTTATACGACATGCTGTTTGATAATCCGTTTAATTGCATGCTAAACATCACGTTCTAATTAACAACATCAATAAGGATTGATTTTACACTACTGGGACCAGTGTACTTTGGTATCATAAATGAACTTTATTATGGGTCCCCTTCATAGAATATTATTAATACATGAATAAAAACATATTGTTTTTGTCCGTATTTTTTTTTTTCTTTTTTCTGTCTAACGCTGGTTTGTGAGACGCGTTTGATCAAGAAAGAGTGCTTTAAATTTATTAAAATTTGGACAGATGTTACATATTAATCCAAATTTGATCCTCCTGAAGTTTGACCCCGAATGACCCAGTGGTTCACCCGCAGGCCCCCAAAACGTAAAATTTTTTAACAGCTGTACTGACTAAAGTGCATCATGTAGGAGTTATGTGCTCTGTTGGTTGGTGCCATGTGAGGATTTCTAAATAATTTTCTTACTTTCAACAGGATTTACCCATTTTTACCCCTTAAACCCAAAAATATTCGTTTCTATCTAACGCTGGTTTGTCAAAAGCGTTTGGTCAAGAAAGAGTGCTTTAAATTTCTTCAAATGTACACAGATGTTAGCTATTGTTTAACACCTGATCCTCCAAAAGTTTGACCCCAAATGACCCAGCGGTTCACCCATAAGCCCCCAAAATGTAAAAGTTTTAACGCTGGTTTTTATCGCTTATGTGGTAAAGAAGGAGTGATTCAAATTTGGACATATGTTAGTTATCAATCTGAACTTGATCCTCTAGAACAGGGGTTCTTAACCTGGGGTGCACGCACCCCCAAGGGGTGCGAGAACTGTTCCTAGGGGGTGCGGGGATGCTGACCCATTAAGGTTGGTTAGGTCTATTCTATTTAAGCAATTACAGAAGGGGGAGCCAAAATTGGTTAGTGATTTGAAAGGGGTGCGAAAATTGGTTGGTGATTTGAAAGGGGTGCAGCAAGGAAAAAAGGTTAAGAACCACTGCTCTAGAAGTTTGACCCCGAATGACCCAGCGGTTCACCCACAGGCCCCCGAAACGTAAATGTGTCTAACGCTCGTTTGGTCAAGAAAGACACTGTAGGCAGAAGTCCCAAGAGAGTAACTCACTGGTTTACGATAGCGGGAGGGCTCAGCTTGACGTCAGACAGACGTTTCACGAGACAGCGTTTCAGTGATCAGAAATCAGCTGTTTTGCACAGCAATGCTATGTCGTTTTATTCAGTTATCACTCACATTTTTGGTTTTGGCGAAGGTTTTACACCTATGACGTGATTTAAACCTAATAACCGTGCTTCGGTTTTGTATATGTAAAGAAAAACTTTGTTAATAAAAGTTAAGATGAAAAAATTAACTTGACTTTTTTGCCAAATAAATGTTTTTTTAAATGCTCGTTGTCAGGGTGGCCGCCGCATGATCACGGGTTACTTAAGGTCAACTAGTAGGTATTACAAACACTGTTCAGAACTTTCTTTCATCATAAGGTAGCATTTTTTGTTGACAATCAATTTAGGAGTCAATGCTCAAGGCAATGTAAAAATTAGGCTTAACGGTATTGTTGAACACTCAGGACGGCGTGCTATTGAAAACGGTGTCAAAAGGTCAAACAGTTGTTTGGCGTGTGCGCCTTGAGAGGTTACTACAGGTCAATGGTACTCGTTTTGCGAAACAAAGTTAAATGACAAACAATTTGTTATGTATACACTTGTAGCAAATTGCTTTTTAATTAAAAGTGTCTGTAACACAACTGTTACAGCTTTCTAAAAAAATTGTGTTCAAAACCCGACCTTGGACGACAATATCTGGGTCAAAGCAAGAGATTGAATTAAAGTATTTGTTACGTTTTTTTAATGTTTTTGTAATTATATGACAATAATAGTGCAAAAAGAATACGAACATTTTTTTTTATTGTTGGGTTAATGCTTTCTAAAAATTTGTCCTTAAGAATCTAAAAATCACCGCAACATTTGTTTACTGTCAATCCGCACAAACGTGCGTGTGGGGACCCAAAAACAATCATATGTGTAGATCATTACAAAAACAATCATATGTGTAGATCAAATGATGTGTATAGTAAATTGGTAAATATCATATAGAATATATAAAATGGAAGTATATCAGAAAGCCACTCTTCTAGTTTATTGAATTGAGTTTTGTTTTCCTCCAGCAAGATTGTTTCATAACATTAAATCATTATTTCTTGCTGTGTCACCAGCAGATTCGTCATCATGGTTTTGTTGATATTTGATCCAATCTTTCAAGTACATTTTTTATGTACTTATGTTTTGTATTTTTTTTTTCAATACAGCTACTGTTTGCCCTCGTTTTCAAATTGATCTATAATTTGGAAGTTTATAAAATCGCATTTTAAACTAAACCAGTTTAACTTCAAAAAAGTAGCGTATATTTTTAGGAAACAAGCTTTGTATACTGATAATGCAGCACATGCATATTTTATGTTCAGGTCAAACAAGGCTGGTCGTTGCTGGCAACTCTGCATTGTGTTTTGCTTCCTGAAAAAATGGAAGGACAAAAATACAAGCCTCCCAAACTTGAGTTGCTGGCAAGAAGGTGGCAGGATCGGTAAGCTGTTCTGGTAAAATCATACACGAATGACAATATTAAAGTAGTGTTTCTAAAATGGTGCTCCCACGATGTGCTTAAAGTTAATGGCTAATTTTTCCAAGTTACTACACTAAAAAGCAGTGCCTTAGTCCCATAAAACAATGGTTTCAAAATCAAATCTGTTACTGTACAAAACATGGTAGAAAATTTTTAACTTTGAGTCCACCTAATGAAAATTTTCTGACTGTGACAAAAAACTATGTCTGTATGTTTGCCAAAATATCATAACTCCTAATCCAACTCTACAATATTAAAAGACGATTGTGACTTCTTGTTAAAAAATTAGAATCCAACTTTGACTCCACAGCCTTGTTTAAATGTACTTGTATATTTAGTCATCTTCAGTCTGTGTGTCCTTTGAGAATATTTATAGGACACTTTATTCTGTAATATCAAAAGTAACAAATTTGAAACGGGCCAAGCACCACTTTATTAACTTGTATTTCATAAATTCAATTATTCTTATAGTTGCCTGGAACTTCGGGAAGCAGCTCAGGCTCTTATGTTAGCTGAACTGCGTCAGATGGGTCACGAGGGGCGCCGAAGAGTCGTCGAAACCTGGTCGCATCATGTGCCCGATTACATCAACCATCCAGCTGTCTCGGCCGAGTCCTTTGATTCGCCTGCGTCTCACATCGCTGCGGATGACGTCGGTGACCGCTCAAGCATAGCGAGTGACGAGCTTGCTGCAGCGCCCTTGGTGTCTTTGTCCAACACAAAACTTTCTTATGAGGTATTGTTATGCATTGTCGATGGTCTACATGAAGGCTTTAGGGCTACTCCCAGTTATGAGTTTATGTTCATATTTGCTGGTCATTGGTCAAACTGGCGATCCCCTACTACGAAGCCGACATGTGCTTTGAGCAGGTTTTTTTTAAGGTTTGGTTTGGGTGACCGCAAGTGTTTCATTTAAATACCAAAAAATAGCCATATTTGCAAAAAAATAGCCATAAGTCAAAATTTTGGGAAACCGCTGGAGAAATTTGGTAACCGGCTGATTTGGTATTATGCCTGGCGTACTTTGATAACCAACTAGAACTGCTAATTGGTAGAAGTACGGCGGCCAAAAGTTGCCTGTGTGGTTGGCGTTTCGCAACAATGGGCTAAAATTACCACCGATTTTTTGCTGTTGTTTGTTGTTTCCTACCCAGCAAAGAATAAAAACAAAACTCTAAAAAATCATCTTCTTCACAGGTGCGTCGACGGCACGCAACAGCAATCGTCATACTCGGCGTCATCGGTGCCGAGTTCGGCCAGGAGTTGGAGCCTCGGCGCAGTCAGCGCAGTAACATGGATGTCCCAGACGGATTCGGGTTGGCGGATTACTCGTTGGCCAGACACACTTGCAAAGCCCTTGTCTATCTTCTCCTGCAATCCCCTTCGCCTAAACTACCAGCGCATATTCCTATTAGACGAGCCGCTATTGACCTTCTTGGTCGGGGTTTCACCGTTTGGGAGCCTTATATGGAAGTAACAGCCGTTTTGCTTGGCCTGTTGGAGCTCTGTGAGACATACACCCAACATATTGCTAGCATCCAAAGTGGTTTGCCTCTCTCCTCTGAAGCTGATTCCTGTCGCACGGCTCATCACTCGTTATGCTTAATCGCGACCGCACGGCCTTTAACCTTTATCACGACGATCGCACGGGAAGTAGCACGTCACAATGCAGCTGCCGCGAACCCCCAACATCAGGCCTTGCTCGCTACATCGATCCTGGTTCGAGCGAAACCAGAAATACTGCGCATTGTGGATCTTCTTGCTGACAAAATGATGACCGACGTCAACAACGTGCTTGTAGAAGTGGTTGACATAGTTCTTTTCTGCATTGACGTGTCGGTGCTTCGAGCTTCGTACGGGCTTTTAGAAGCAGTCCCGGCGCTTGCGAAGTTCCACACAGTGTCATATGACAATAAATCACGGCGTGTGGCTGTAGCGGCCGGTAACGGCGCTATAGTGCTGTACGACACGCGTACTTGTAAACACCAAGTGGTGCAACGACCGAGCACACGCATAACAGCGTTGTGTTTCTCCCCTGACGGCAAGTACCTATGCGTGTACACCGCTTCAGACAATCAACTGAGCTTTTGGATTACGGCTACCAGCCTTTTCGGTATGCTGCAATCCCAGGTAAAGTGCGTTAAGACGATCAACCCGCTGAAAACCCCACAGCACGGCAGGGGGCAGCACAACGGCGGTATGTTACATTCCAAGTTAAATGTGGCTAAACTGGTATGGGTAAACAACCGTGTTGTAGTGCTGTTGACTGGCGAAGGCCAAGAGTACAGGTTCCATATCTGAACGACTTCAGATTTTCTTTAATCGTGCTGGTGTTACGAATGCCTCAGCGGTGGATAATTGCTGGCCTTAAAGGCGCGAATGGGTTAGATTTGTAAATATGGTTTTGTCCCCACACCATGTATGTTGAACCACAAGTCTTCAATTTTGCGCTGTTGGATCAAAAACTGTGCAGCTGTAATTCATTGGGCATATTGCAAACGAGCCTAAGAAAAGTGGAATTGTGGGCCGAAATCATAATGTTTGTAAAATTGTAATCTTGGCCTATTTTGCATGTTTTGTTATTTTAATGCCTAATTGCTCGTTGTGAAAAACAAACGCAAAATAATCTGTACAAATACCATTTTCACCAAAAATGGATGATTGTCATGCGATTTCGCCACGCTATCATGAAACTCATTTCTCTACAAAATGAGTTTTAGATCAAATTTTACGAAATCAACTATGCCATGATTCATTAATTCCATTTTTTTGGCGCTAACCCAATCTCGCGCTTAAACAGTTCCGCGCCTATCCTCCATCACACCAGTTGACATTTTTGTCTTTTATGCTTTTGAATAAAGCCTACCGCACGTTTAACACAATTATTAGTTACAACCCTCAATCCCATTTTCTTAGCCACGTCCCCCCACACTTTTTGTTTGCGTGACGTCATTAAGGTATGTTCGGTGTCTCGTGTTTGCGTCATTGTGCAATATTTTCGTGATGAATAAATTCTAAACTTTTTCGGAAGTTAATCACTTCCTTTTTTTCTATTTCCGAATATCTCCCATGGATTTTCCGAATAATTGTAACTCAAAACTCGGGCCCTTTAGCCAGGCGTAAAGGTTTTACCTCAAACTCAACGTTAACTGTATTTGACTAGAAGGATTTTCTGATCGATGATGGCAGGGCTTGTATTGGTATGATTCTTGTTTTCTATTTGCAAGTCTTGTTTTCTATTAGCAAATCGATTTAGGATTAGAGTCTTCACTTTTTCTGACGAAAAGTAGTTTTTTAACTCATAGTCATAACTAACTTTAAGAGCTGCTCTAGACATCAGCGTGAAGTTGGTCGTGTGAAATAACTAATAGTGTGGGGAATGTTCGGGGGAATGCGGCAAGTTGGAGTTAAAAACTGAGATTGGCAGTACAAAATTATGAGTTTTGACGGCTTTCTTATTCTTCTTGGGTGTTTTTATGTTGTCTGCATTTGTATATTGCACACTACTAATGCTGTTGATCAAACATAATTTTTCACAAATATTTCCATCAAACTTTGGGATGGCCTGGTTGGTTTGCGTAAAACGATGACCGCTGGTGCGTATGAACCTTGTACCTAGTTCGGAATTGCCTGCCAGTTGCTGGTTCACACTGATTCATGTAAAATCGTTCTTTTACCAAAGTTATTCATGGAATGGCAGATTATATGCAGGCAGTAAGGAACGCTTGATCCATAACAGACATACGGTAGTTACTTTATCAGGATTCGTCCTGGATTTAAACGCCTGGAAAAAAAGCTTTCAGCTAGTGCATAGACTTTCATTGTGCATTAAATAAAAGGGTCTCCGGATATTGTTGGCCCTTAAACGACCAACAATTTTTTTGCGGACCGGTGGACTTACAAAATCAATCCAACATGGAATTACGACAAAAATATGCAATTTTAAAGAAATATGAAAAATTCAATGTAATGAGAAGTTTGCTGCTGTCTTTAGCACTTTTACGTTTTGCCACCACCCTTACCGCATTCTGACGTACGACATGCTGCAAATTACGGAACGTGAATATTCTTTAAATCAGCTTAAAATTGGATGGTTTATTGTTTAATTAATGGACAAGCCTTCAACATCTTGCATTTTGCAATTGAGATATAAAATTGTAATATATTTGGCGGACTGGCAGAAAAATTGACGCGGACCGGCGGTTGAGAACCACTGACGTAGCCAACACAAAGAAATCGGGCTGAAAGAAGCTGCTTGTGACGCCATATTCGACAACGTGGCGAAGTGATTTTCTCCCAAATATGTTTACGCGAGTCACTTTGTTTTCCGTCTACGAACTTTCACTTAGTTTTCTCCAATGCTGCTAGATTTGCTGAATAATGTCCGTTTATCTGCAAGAAATAATTTACCGGTAGCGTTACAATTACAAATTAATTGAAATGCTGGGTAACGAAATAAATAGAGATCTGTGCAAACGTTGCCTACTGACTGTAAATGCAAACGACAGCTAAAGCAAGAGTCGACAACAATTAAGTAAGGCCATAGCCGGGTGCTGGTGTGTGAGGGATTTGTAAGGCTGGAACACCTTGTTGCGACAAAACTACACCATGGTATTCACTAAATCAACGATATGAAGACTGTTCGGTGGTAATGAGTAAGCACGCGCATATAACCAGTGGTGGGATTCAAACGGTTCGTACCGGTTCTAT
This sequence comes from Phallusia mammillata, assembly GCF_965637545.1. Classification (NCBI taxonomy): domain Eukaryota; kingdom Metazoa; phylum Chordata; class Ascidiacea; order Phlebobranchia; family Ascidiidae; genus Phallusia; species Phallusia mammillata. The sequence goes on from NC_137255.1 coordinate 23,118,279, forward strand.
AGAACCGTCTCACGAAATTTTATGAGATCAGCGAACCGGTTAGCATTACTGGTTACTGTCAATGCACTTTTTGCAACAAAACCGGCTGAAAAATATGACTTTTGTGATAGAACCGGCTGACAAAAAAATGGAATCCCACCATTGCATATAACTCGTAATGGTGTTTAAATTTCGCCCACAAAATACTGTTTGATTTGCCGGTACTTCTACTAGGCCAAGGCATAAGAGAAAATCACTTGTGCAAAGATAGGTGATGTAGGTCAAGCGTTGACCTATTTACATTTCAATGGCCCCACGAAAATCGCAAGACTGCTCAATTCCTTTAGTGACGCCACAAACGTACACGTGGCATTTTCACATGTTCACTTGTTACGTCATAAAGGGTACCTTGCTCCATTTATAAAATGCTGAAGTTGAGTTGAATCTGCTATGCTTCAGCAAACATCGAGCATTGATAAGCTTCGCCCGCCTGTTCTGTAGCCGACAGAGTTGTTTGCTTTACGTAGAGTTAAAAGAGCAAATCGACTAAGCGAATGGATGTTATTATGGCTCTGTTTTGAATTACAGTAGATCATAATGTTTTTTATACAACCGGTTTATTTGAGTATTATTGAGTTTTAAGTTAGTGTTATGCTTATTGTTCTTTCTGTATTAAATACAATCCTACACAGTTACCTGGTGACTTGAGTTATAGCTCATGGAAGCGTTTTGTTTTGCAGATTGCACAAAAAGTTTTTTCAGCAGCCAGTTGTCGAAACGAACCAAAAACTTCAATATGGAGTCACCTTTGCAGAAAATGTTGCCTTCTGATTTGTACAAAGATGTTATGGAGTTGGGTGGTGACTTTTCAGAGGAAAGTATTAAAAAAACATCTGGGGGAGAAATTCCAAGCTGGAAAGGCTTCAGACTCATGCCACCCTTCACACCAGAACTGGCAAAATACGCCTACGACAACTGGTCTCTGAAAGAGGGAGAGGTTTTGCTTGCATCATACCCCAAAACTGGTGAGATTTGTTATGGTTTTATTAATATAGTATTTTCAATTAAATGTTCAATTAGATTTGTTATGGTTTTCTTAATATATAGTATTTTCAATTAAAAAGCCAAAATTACAAGATTGTGGACAAATATGTAACAAATATTAGTGATGTTTTATAATACAACGTCACACCTGTACAGGTACAAATTGGATGATGGCAATTTTACGTCGACTTTTGTACAGCGACGAGGAAATAAATTTGATGAAGCAGCTTCCATTAACTATGGGCGTACTTGAGTCCGGAAGCGGTAAGTTCAAAGTTGAAAGGTCAACCAGAAATTCCCAAGGATAATAATAACCACCAAAACAGGATTCAATTGATTTTACGATTTAATTGATTTACCTTCACACTATTTTGTGCAGTAAAAAAGTTCAACATAATTGATCGTCTTCCAATAAAACGGCGCATGATGGGCACACACTTGCCCGCTGAGCTAATCAACCTCGAGAGATTGAAGAAAGAGAATGCGAAGGTAAAGTCAATACATAGCCTGAAGTAGGCCTGAAATATTTTCATCACCAAAAAAGAGGAGTTTAACTTTCTCACAAATTAGGCCCACAATATTTCCATCCCAAAAAAGGAGGACGCATTGTTGACATAACAAAAAATACTTTAAGGGCCCCAAAAATAAAAGCTTCAGAAATTTGACGGTATACAATAGTTTGGATAAAGTTTAACGTTGATCACAACACCAAAAATAAGCTTGCATTTTCATAAAATGTAAAACCTGTATTCGTTAAAAAATAAGCTGAAGATGTATATTTGGCTGCTTTCAAATACACATTTGTCACATATGTTTTTGATAAATCAGAAATTCCTTAAAAAGGAGGACATTTAGGCATTTTTTCTTGTCCTGGGAGGACAACTTGTTTTTTTGTTAAAAAGGAGGACATGTCGTATGGTAGGCCTAAGAGGACGTATATGGTAGGCCTATTACAAATTGTTAATTTTAATCTGCGGTTTCGCTGCGGGTGTATTTTGGCCGTTATAATGGCCAAATTGTTATTTATATATTTTGCGAATACAGAAAGTTCAAAAAGATGGACCTGTCTTTCTAAAATATAGGACGTGTAATACTCCAAGTGTAAAGGCCTGGTTTATGCTGACTACCAGAAAAGGCACACTTTTTGGCGCTACTATTCGGTTATATTGCCGATACACCTATCAAAATAATGACCGGTGTATGCAAGCTTAGAGTTCGTCAGTTTCCACTTACAGTTCGTCAGTTTTTGATTTAAGTTTAGTAAGCAGCATTTGGCTGCTTTGCAGTAATGTTTATTGCGTTCCTAGCCTGCATGTTGTCTCTATACATATGGTATTGACAAACCCCTCCAAAGACGTGCACCAGTAGCCGGGAAACCACTGCTGTGACTCGTACAAGACCTTCTATTTTTACATGTATTTGAAATCAAATCATACCTAAACAGCAAAACCTAACTGATTTTCTAAACAGGCATTAGTCTCACGGCGGTTCGGGGTCTTCGAGTTTTCGCTTTCTCCTTTTAAGCAGTGTTTCATACCGGAACGGAACGAAACATAATAACGTTATTCGTTCTGAGGAATTTATTTATTTCGTTATTTCGTTCTGGACCGATATTTTCATTTCGTTCCGGTCTGACCGAAATAAATTAATAACGGTATTTTTCGGTATTTCGGTCCTTGTGCTTTTGCTACCAAAAACAAACCGCACAAACACGGAGTGAAGTTGAATTTATTATTGCCACTAATATCACACATTATTTCGCAACAACATAATTGCTTCAATGATGTCCCCTTTCATGCGATTGCGTTTGGCTTCCAGAATAAGTTTAAGCCCAGAAAATGATCTCTCTACCGAAACCTGTGTAACTGGTAGCCCCTCTGCCACTTGTGCTACTGCTTTCATTATAGAAGAGCTGTTGTTCCAATACTGAAAAAGATCTTTCTTTTTGTCAACCCGCTTGGACTGTTCGTACACGTCGAGGGCGTCATTGAACTCGGTCGCCTTGGGAAGGTTTCCGTAAGTATTTTGCTCCAAATCTTTTGCTTTCAACAACTTTTCAATTAGGTCATCTTCTGAATCAAATCCTCTATTCCCAGCTCTTTGGTATCCTTCCGGACTGTTTTGCTCACTGGAAGTGCTGGCGACTGGACTCATTTCAAGTTGACTGTCGTCTGTAACTTTTTTTAGTTTTAACCACATCTCGTGCAGCTGTGCTCTTGCGACGCCCTTTTCGGAAGCTGAGAGAAGACAACGGTACCTCGGATCAACATATACTGAAGCAAGTAGAGCTGCGCTGCCAAGCAAACACTTTTCCCTGCTTCTCAGATTGTTGGCAATACTTCTTGCAAGAGGATTATCATAATCAGATAATTGTGTCTTTAGTTTAATCCAGTGGGCATAGAACTCCCCTCCAGCAATATTTCGGGTTTGTAAAATCTTGGTTACGTCGAACACCGGTTTCAATGCATCAACAATGCGACGTACATTGTTCCATTCCGATTCTGACAAGCAAAGTCCTGCAACAGGAACACCTTGCGTGTTTATTTCGTCAATTGTGTCTCGCAAGTCTATGACACCACGAAACATCATGTATGTCGAGCCCCACCGTGTTTCAACATCAAGAACAGCCATTTTTTGCTTTCTGTGTCTGAGAGCCAAACGAACATTTGGTTTTCGGAGAATTTTAGCCACAGCCCTTACCTTAACAATCGTGTTGTTTGCAACAGAATCTTTCAAGGCGTCTAAAATAGCTAACTGTAGCGTATGCACAGCGCATCTAACCGAAATTGGCCCACCTCTAGACGTATCTGTTTGTAACAAACACATTTCTATTTCTTGAAGCAATTGTCTGTCGGTTCCTGGACTTTGCCAATCACTGTCATCATTTTCTTCGTCACTGCTGTTCTGTTCATCTTCTTCAAGATCACGTAGCAAACAACCGCTTTTTATCATATTGCTGCCATTATCAGTGGTTAGTGTATAAACTTGCGACATGTGGACACCAAACAACGACAAAGTTTGAATTATAACCGGAACTAAATCAACTGCTCTGGCACGAGTTGTCATCTCTTGAACGGATAATGTTGCTAAAACAAGTTCACTCCCGTTGACAAACTGAACATTAATCCCCATAAAATGGCGTTCCATGCGCGTAGCCAAATCAATTTTCAAAGAAACCAGTTTACCTTTCATTTGCTCGGTTAAGTTTTCTCGTTTGTGTTGAGCTGCCTCGATCGTCAAATCTCTCATCTTGTTGCGGCCAAGTGTGAGATCTGCTGACTTTAGAAGAGGGTTTAACATTTTTTTGACACCAGACGCTTCAAACACTGAAAGAGGGAGACCATTTTTGGTGACCGCTTCTATAGCATATTGCTTAATGTCTTCTGGACATGCTTGAAATTGGACATTTACAGATATTTTGTCGGCCTGCTGGCTGTTGTTTGGTTTAAAAAAGTTTTTTTGTTTGGCAAGTTTCTCAGCTTTCTTATTTGCGATGGCACTTTTTTTTCTTTGAAAGTCAATCCATTCAGCAGCATGGACATTTTTTATGTGTTTTAACATGTTTCCGCCATGAGCCATCCCTTCAAAAACAAATTCGCAATGCCTGCATTTTATTTCAACTTTCTGCTTCTTCTTTACTTCAGTAAAAAAATTCCACGCTTGGTTTGTTCTTTTTCGACCCATCCCTTAATCTAAAATATCCTGGCAATAATATAAAAACGAAAATCGTAACATGTATCACTGTTATGATACCAATCATAACCCGCACTTATTCCACTACTTAAACCTACAAAAGTCTTCTAAAGACAGTTCCACACACAGGCTAAAATATCTAATGACGTTAAATATCAATGCTCATTGCTTACCAACACTAAAATAAGTTAACCAAACCAGGTATAAGCAAGTTGCAACAAACAAAGATGGTTGTCTGGTGGTTATTACGTCACATAACATGTATGACAAAACAGATGTCATAGTGATTTAATTGTGATTGTATTAAAACAAATAAAAAACGATGATTTTTAATTGATGAACGAAGCATTTAAAGCAACTATCCTGGATTTTTTCAGAACGAAATACCGAAATAAAAAATAACGGTATTTCGTTCCGTTCCGGTATTTTGAATATTTTTTATTTCGGTATTTCGTTCCGGTATTTGGACCAAAAATTATTTATTTCGTTCCGGTATAACGTTCCGTTCCGTTCCGGTATGAAACACTGCTTTTAAGTGTGACCAGCCGTAACGCCTATACAAATAGTTCACAGGCCGACTTGGAAAAACAAATATCGGTAAAGGTCATGATTTGTGTTTAGGCATAGTGGTAGGCTAAGTGACACTAACTTCTGGCACGGTTGTCCATCTAATTGAAAGTTTGGGTGCTGCTTATTTTGTGCTTTTTCGGCAATGATTTCTTCCGGCGATGCGCACTCGGCAGAAATAAGGAAATCTGCAAAATCATTTTAAGGATCTACATCAAACTATAGTTTACTTAAAGTGGTTTAAAGAATATTTTTTTCTCTCTCAGCCTAAAGGATGTCAAGTACACATAGAAGTAAAGTAATAGTCAAAACCATTCGTTGGCAAATCTTTCTGCAACAAATATTTTTTGTCCGCTAGGTGGTGTACGTGATGCGTAACCCCAAAGACCAGCTGGTTTCGTTTTATCACTTTGCGAAGAAGCTTGTGAGCAAAAATCCAGCAATTGGACGTTTCATCAATGATGGCTGGGAAGCGTACCTCGCCTTAAAGGGAAGCGTACAACGCCTTAAATGGTAAATACGTCGACGTTATTTTCTGGTAATTTTTTACCTTAATATCCAGTTTGTATAACAAGCCTTCGTAAAATTAAATTTTTGTGGTATTTATTTATTTGACACAAATGGACATATTTTCGCTTATTTCGGAATCCAACGATTATCGTTTTAGGTGTTCTACCGTCAGGTACTTTACCCGGTGAATGGTATCCGCACCATCTTCTGTCTTGGTACAAACACAAGGATGACAAAAACTTCTATTTTATCTACTATGAAGACCTGAAAAAGGTTTATATGGTTCATGCGTCAGGTGCTTAAAATTTAACCACAACTTTCGCATATATTCAGGACTTTAAGAAAGAATTACGTAAGCTTGCAAAATTCCTTGGCATGGACATAACGGAAGAAAAAGTTTCGGAAATTGAGGAAAAATGTTCGTTCGGAAATATGAAGCAAGAAATTTCATCTTATTCTAATGATATGAAGATGTTCCAGACAGTCAATTTGCGCAAAGGTCAGTTACTTTGAACAATTCAACTTTGTCGTCATTCTGTATCGTTGATGACGTCACGTTACGTAGTAAATTGAATTATTCCATTTATTTGTCAAGGCAAATTTCTTATAAAGCGATAATTGCAACAAAACACACGCAAAAATGTCGCTTAAAATTTTATACGGCCCGGTAACAAGCTCCTGGCGGACCGGTACTTGAAATTTGTATGTTTTGAAATAACTTATAGAACAGTTATTATGGGTCCCCTTCCCTGAAGGGGACACATATTGTTTTTGTCCGTATTTTTTTTTTCTTTTTTTCTTTTTTTCTTTTTTCTGTCTAACGCTCGTTTGTAACGCTCGTTTGGTCAAGAAAGAGTGCTTCAAATTTATTCAAATTTGGACATATGTTAGATATTAATCCAAACTTGGTCCACCTGAAGTTTGACCCAAAATTACCCAGCGGTTCACCCACAGGCCCCCGAAACGTAAAAATTTTAACGCTGGTTTGTAACGCTCGTTTAGTGAAGAAAGCGTGCTTCAAATTTATTGAAGTTTGGACATATGTTAGAAATTAATCCAAACTTGGTCCACCAGAAGTTTGACCCCAAGTTACCCAGCGGTTCACCCACAGGCCCCCGAAACGTAAAATTTTTAACGCTGGTTTGTAACGCTCGTTTAGTAAAGAAAGAGTGCTTCAAATTTATTCAAATTTGGACATATGTTTAATATTAATCTGAACTTGGTCCACCTGAAGTTTGACCCCGAATGACCCAGCGACACACGCTCGTTTGGTCAAGAAAGACACTGTAGGCAGAAGTCCCAAGAGAGTACGTTTACGAATAATAGGGCAGAGCGGGAAGGCTCAGCTTGACGTCGGACAGACGTTTTACGAGACGTCGTTTCGGTGATTAGAAATCAACTGTTTTGCACAGCAATGCTATGTCGTTTTATTAAGTTATCACTCACATTTTCAGTTTCGGCAAAGGTTTCACACTTATGACGCGATTTAAACCTAATAAGCGTGCTTCGGTTTCGTATAATGTCAAGCAAAACTTTGTTAAACAAACTAAATGTAAAAAAATAAACTTGACTTTTTTACAAGATAAAAGTTTTTTTAAATGCTCGTTGTCAGGTTGGCCGCTGCATGACCACGGGTTACTTAAGGTCAATTAGTAGGTATTACTAACACAGTTCAGAACTTTCTTTCGTCATAACGTAGCGTTTTTTTTTTTTGAATCAAATACCCAAGGCGTGTATAAATTAGGTCAAACGGTGTTGTTGAACACCAAGGACGGCGTGCTATTGAAAACGGTGTCAAAAGGTCAAACAGTCGTTTGGTGTGTGCATCCTAAAAGGTTACTACATGTCAATGGTACTCGTTTTGCGAAACAAAGTTAAATGAAAAACTCGTTTTACGAAACAAAGTTAAGCAAGAGATTAAATTGAAAGTATTTGTTTCGTTCTTTTTTAATGTTTTTGTAATTATACGACAATAATAGTGCAAAAAAATACAACAAAATTTTTCATTGTTGAGTTAATGCTTTCTAAAAATTTGTTTTAAGAATTTAAAAATCACCGCAACATTAGTTTAGCGTAAATCCGCACAAACACGCGTGTGGGGACCCATTTGTTTTTGTTTACAAAAACAATCATATGTGTAGATCAAATGATGTGTATAGTAAATTGGTAAATATCGTATAGAATATATAAAATGGAAGTATATCAGAAAGCCACCATTCTAGTTTTATACAACTTTACTTTTTTAGGTGAAGTCGGCGACTGGAAAAATTATTTCACAGTTGCTCAATCCGAGCGTGTCGATGCGAAAATCAAGGATTGTCTTGGATCAACCGATGTCACATTCACCTATTGTTTGTAAACCGTTTGTGACGACACACCTTAGTGGCGTCATGCCTAATATACCCGTGACGTCATGTTTTTATTATTTGTGAAAAACAACGTCAAATTTACCTGTTTCTAGTGTTAGATCGCAGTCGAAAACATTTAAAATAGTGAGATCACATTGCACATGTGATATCCGAAAATTTGTCACAAGCAGCAACAAAATCAGGGAATTTAACATATTTGTGTCACTGAGTATACAGTGTTTCTCTAGAGTCTAGACTTTCAAGGGTATATCGTCCCAAACGCTATTGTTATTATTTTTATCCTTTTGTGTCGCTATGATTTCTTACACCAAACGAAAAATACTAATCGCAAAAACATAACCCTAGTATGTGTTTTTAGTAGTCTTTAAGTTAGGGTAAAATTTCCGAGAGACTGATGTAGAGTGGTATGCGGGGTTTATACTCGAGGTTTTCGGACATTCACTTTCTCTCTGTTTTGCCTCACTCGAAACAATGGCATACAGCATATGTATGGGTGGAAAAGGAGCTTCGTAAAACGGCGGGTTTTAGGCCCTTGCCTGTCTAGCAATTTGTAGTAAACAAAAGAAGAGCGCAACTTTGCATAGCTAGAATAGTTCATGGTCCAAATTCTAATTATAACGACACAAATAAATATTTTTTTATGTTTGTGTACTGGCGATATGCTACGATGTAGGTAGGCTACATTGAGGTTTTCAAATTGTATAATATTGTTTTGAAATAATTCATACACTGTAGTTTAGAACTTTACATATTCTTGCTATTAGTGAACTCATTATCTACCCTGCTCTATTGCTGAAAAAAATCTTAGGCATGTACACAATATACAAATTGCCAAAAAGAAAAGGGGCAAAACAGGAGATCGAAATAGGCAAGGTTTTACACAAGTCAACTGATTGACGTTTACTCAATCTCCCTTTAGGGGCTTTCCCGCCGCGTGACCGTTCATTCCCGAGAATTACTAGTCAAATCCCTCTTACAAATAAAATGAAACCTAGACCTACGCTGTTGTGAGGTGCACGAAGTATTTTCTAGGAACAAGGGTTGCTGGAACAGATTGTTTCTGGCCTAAATATTGCATATGATATGTCATGGTTCGTAGAAAAAAAATAATTTTTCTGTTGTCCTTAATTTTGTTTTCAAGTCGTTGGAAACCCTGGACATATACTACTGAATAAAATTCATCCTCAGGGGCGCCCTGGGCTTCAACCCCCAGAAAAAAACCTACATCTGGTGCATTGACTTTCTTTGTGTATTGAATATTAAGGTCTCCGGATATTGTTGGCCCTTCTACCAAACTACCAAAAATTTTCTGGTCACGTAGCAAGAGCTGCTTGTGACGCCATATTTGACAACGTGGCGATGTGATTTTCTCCCAACAATGTTTGCCCGAATCACGTTCTTTTCGGTCTGCGAACTTTCACCTAGTTTTATGCAATGCTGCTTTTTTGCTGAATAATGCTCATTATGAATCATGTCCATATGTCTTTGCAGGATTACTGACTGTGTAAACAAACGGCAGATATAGCATAAACTATTAAGGCTGCAGCCGGGTTCTGGTGTGTGAGGGATCTGTAAGACCTGAATACCTTGTTTCGGCAAAACTACATCATGCTTTTTACTAAATACCGATAACTGTTCGGTGTAAATAAATATGCATGCGCCAATATTTCGTAATGATGTTCAAGTCCTTTCCACAAAATACAGTTGGATTTGCCGGTACGCAGCGCGAAAATGTTTGCCAACTTTTTGGCCAAAGCACACAAGAAATCCTCTTCGGTAAAGATGCATGGATGTAGTTCCACCAGCAATTGTAAGACGTTGATATTTTTAAAATCTTCGCACGAAAATCACAGAACTACTCAAATCCTGTAGTGACGTCACAAACGGACACGTGACATTTTCACTTGTTACGTCATAAAAGGTACCTTGGACGATTTTTTTGAATACTGAGAAGTTGAATCCGCTATACTTGAGCAAACATCAAGCATTGATAAGTTTCGCCCGCCTGCTGTGACTGCCAAATTTGTTTGCTTTACATCGATGTGTAAGGCAAAACGACTTAGCTAGTGGAAATTATTGCGACTCTGTTTTAAGTTACAGTAGATCATAATGTTTTTCATACATCCGGTTCATTTGAGTATTATTGAGTATTAAGTTAGTGTTATGCTTATTAATCTTTCTGTATTAAACACAATCCTACACAGTTACCTGGTGACTTGAGTTATAGCTCATGGAAGCGTTTTGTTTTGCAGATTGCACAAAAAGTTTTTTCAGCAGCCAGTTGTCGAAACGAACCAAAAACTTCAATATGGAGTCACCTTTGCAGAAAATGTTGCCTTCTGATTTGTACAAAGATCTAATGGAGTTGAGCGAAGCATTTTCAGAGGAAAACGTTAAAAAAACAGCTACTGGAGAAATTCCAAGCTGGAAAGGCTTCAGACTTGTTCCACCCTTCACACCAGAACTGGGAAAATACGCTTACGACAACTGGTCTCTGAAAGAGGGAGACGTTTTGCTTGCATCATACCCCAAAACAGGTTAGTTTTAATAATGTTGTTTTGACCTAATCAAGTATTGTTTATTGAAATATGGCGCCAATGTTGGTCGGGTTGCTCACATTTGCATAAGTTAGTGATGTTTTATAATGAATGTCTCCTGTACAGGTACAAATTGGATGATGGCAATTTTACGTCATCTTTTGTCAAACGACGAGGAATTAAAGTTGATCAAACAGCTACCTTTAAGCATTGGCTTACTTGAATCCGGAAGTGGTAAGTTCAAAGTTAAAAGGTCAAAATGGAATTACCAGGGCTAATAATATCCACAAAAACTACATTCACGATTTGATTGACATACTTTCACACCGTTTTGCAGTAAAGAAGTTCAACATAATTGATCGACTCCCGATAAAACGGCGCATGATTGCCACACACTTGCCTGCTGAGCTAATCAACCTCGAGAGATGGAAGAAAGAGAATGCGAAGGTAAAGTCATACATAGCCTGAAGTAGGCCTGCCATATTTTCATCGTCAAAAAAGAGAACACATTTTTGTCAAAGAATATACACAGCTACTTTTGCGCCCCAAACCCAGCCTACATATTGTCTTGTTATACATTTGGTATGGGCAAATCCCAAGGACGTGCACCAACAGTAGCCGGGAAACCGTCGGTTTAACTCAAACAACACCTACTATTTTAAACATTTGTTTAAAACAGTGTTTCATACCGGAACGGAACGAAACGAAATAAAGTTATTCGTTCTGAGCAAATCATTAATTTCGTTCTGGACCGATATTTTCATTTTGTTCCGGTCTGACAGAAATAAATTTATAACGGTATTTTTCGGTATTTCGGGCTTAACAAAAGAACATTTCTTTGTGGTCTTTACAACTATTAAGCGAAAAAAGAAAGAAAGTTGCAACACACAAGAATTATTGCCGGTAGTTGTTACGTCACATAACATTTGTCAATGATGGTCAAACGGATGTAAATTGTAGAAGCTTCAATTTTTATTATAGCTTAACGGCGAGAAATTTTCTGCAATTGTTTCATGTCAAATGTCCAGAACGAAATACGGGAATAAAAAATAACGGTATTTCGCTCAGTTCCGGTATTTCAATGTTTTTTTATTTTGGTATTTCTGCTATTTGAGTCAAAAACTATTTATTTCGTTCCGTTATAACGTTCCGTTATTCCGTTCTGGTATGAAACACTGGTTTAAAATTATAGCCAAACAGCAAAACCTAAATGTTTTACTAAACAGGCATCAGCCTCAGGAAAGTTAGGGAGCTTCGGGTTTTCCCTTTTTCCTCCTTTTAGGTGTGACAGCGCTAAACGCTTAAACAAATAGGTGACAGACCGACCTGGAAAGGCAAATATCAGTGAAGGACATGGATTATGCTTAGTCATAGTGCTAGGCTACGTGACAATTGTGTTGTTTGTGAACATGCGCATTGGGCGGAAATGAGGAAATACTGCAACATCACTTTATACATGTATAATTTTCTTAATGTGGTTTGACGTGTGTATCACTTTTATCTTGGTCTAAAAAATGATGCTATATACACATTGAAGCAGTTATTTAGGAACACTATACACGGACTTGAGTAACTTAATCATAAACATAACAGCTAAAAAACTTGTGTATATAGAATACATTATGCAGACGTTTCAACAAGCACTGTGGTCAGTGCATGTAGTCAATCCTAAGTGCTTTATATAACGTGTTCTACAGCTGGATTGACTACCTGCACTGATGATGACAACAGTGATTGTTGAAACGTCTGCATAATGTATTCTATATACACAGGTTTTTGGCGGTTATGTTTATGATTGAATCAGTTGTTGTTTTCAAAATATACATGTTTTAACGAACTTTTCTGCAACAAATATTTTTTTATCCGCTAGGTGGTGTACGTGATGCGCAACCCGAAGGACCAGCTGGTTTCATTTTATCACTTTGCGAAGAAGCTTGTGAGCAAAAATCCAGGAATTGGACCTTTCGTCAATAATGGCTGGGATGTGTACCTCGACAACGCCATAAATGGTAAATGCATCGACGCCATATTGTGTGATCAATTTTTTTACGTAACATCGAGTTTGTTAAACAAGCCCTCCGTTTATTTTTGACTGTCATTTATTGATTTGACACAAATGAAAATGCGGTTTTTCGCAAAACTTATCTAACCATTATCGTTTTAGGTGTTCTACCGTCAGGTACTTTACCCGGTGAATGGTATCCGCACCATCTTCTGTCTTGGTACAAACACAAAGATGACAAAAACTTCTATTTTATCTACTATGAAGACCTGAAGAAGGTTTGTTTGCTTTGTTTTTTCATTGCTTAGGATTTATTTTTACCACAACATTTGCATTTATATTTAGGACTTTAAAAAAGAACTGCGCCAACTTGCGAAATTCCTTGGCGTGGAAATAACGGAGGAAAAAGTTTCAGAAATTGAGGAAAAATGTTCGTTTGGAAATATGAAGCAGGAAATTTCATCTTATTCTAACGATGTAAAAATGTTCCAGACTGCCAATTTGCGCAAAGGTCAGTTTGAAGAAATCATTTGTCACATGATGTCATCAATGGTTGATGTCGTCATTGTCATTAACGAATCACGTAAATAGCGCGTAAAGGTCATTATGTTCAACTTCAAACAACGTGATTTTGTCTTTAGGTGAAGTTGGCGATTGGAAAAATCATTTCACAGTTGCTCAATCTGAACGCGTTGATGCGAAAATCAAGGATTGTCTTGGATCAACCGACGTCACATTCACCTATTGTTTGTAAACCGTTTGTGACGACACACCTTAGTGACGTCACGCCTAATATACCGGCGACGTCTGTTTCTGGTGTTATATCGTAATCGTTAACAGTTAAAATAGTGACATAACATTGTACATGTGACATGCGAAAATCCGTGATAGGCAACAATTTTTTTTCAGTGTTAGAAGCAAGCAGGGTAATACAGTTTCAAGGGTATATCTTCCTAAACGCTATTGTCATTGTTTTAGTCCTATTGTGTAGCTATGATTTCTTTCACCAAGCGGAAAAAATTCAACTCAACGCAAAATCAAGCCCAAGAATATGTTTGTCTTGGTGCTAGTTAGGTCTAAATCAGGGGTGGGGAACCTACTTAGTACTGCGGGCCGCATGAATTGCACAACATTTTCGGGCGGGCCAAATATTTTTTTATTTTCAAATTCCGTGTAAAAATGCCCTAAGCACACAAGTGTTTTATATTTCATCGCTCCGGATTTTTTTATATTTCATCGCTCCAGATTTTTTTCTTTGCTGTACTTATTTGCAACAAACATGGAATTCAGGTTTATCACTTAATTCGACTAACATTTTTCCATTCTTCTGGAATACCCTAGCTCCGTTATACCGAATACATTTTATAGCTCTAAAATCAATTTAAAACTAACACCACATGGCAATTACTGCAAGGAGAGGTCGAGTGACTGTTACGTCACAAATAGAATCGAGTGACTGTTACGTCACAAATAGAATCGAGTGACTGTTACGTCACAAATAGAATCGAGTGACTGTTACGTCACAAATACAGCAAGTGGTTGAATGTGTGGCAATTTTTGTACGTTTGGCGTCAAACGTGGAAGTGTCGAAGTCATTTCAAGTAAATATTTGTACATAAACATTTTATTGTTTTTTTTTATGTTAAGTTTTATGCTGTACTTTAACAAAATGTTGACGCGGGCCACTTTAAAAAGGCAAGCGGGCCGTATGCGGCCCGCGGGCCGCAGGTTCCCCACCCCTGGTCTAAATCTTAGAATAAAACCTTTTGGAATAGAAAACTGATGAAGAGTTGGAAGCAGGCCTGAAAGTCGTCACAAACTCAACTTTACCAAAACGAAGACCAAATTAGGCCTAAAAGATGATGGAATAAATGTTACCGAGTCCTATGTATGGGTGGAAAAACATCATCAAAAACGGCGGGTTTGCCTGCCTAGCAACTTGTAGTAAACAAACAAAGAGCGCAACTTTGCAAGGCTGAAATGGTGCATGGTCTAAATTTTGATTATAACGAAACAAATAAGTATATTTTTATGCTCGTGCACTAGCGATATCCTACGATGTATGTAGGCTACACTGAGGTTTCGAACTGTATGAACTCTGACGTTGGACGCTTAATATTGTTTTGAAATGTTTCATACACTGTTTAGAACTCCAGATATTCTTGCTATTAGTAAACGCGTTAGCAACACTGCTCTATTGCTGAAACAACTCTTCGGCATGTGGACAATGTAAATTTCGTTTATTTGTTTTTTCTAAAACATCATAAATACACAAAGCGAAGTACAGAAGGAATCAAAGAATGCTATCCTACAAATTGCCAAAAAGAAAAGGGGCAAAACAGGAGATCGAAATAGGCAAGGTTTTACACAAGTCAACTGATTGACGTTTACTCAATCTCCCTTTAGGGGCTTTCCCGCCGCGTGACCGTTTGTTCCCGACAGAGCTTTACCGTTTTGTTGGTCACGTTTTAACTGCGCTTTCTTGATGTAGGTTTGTCTGTAAAAGTTCACAAACAAGGCGGCGAGCGTAGAACCTGCAGAAACACAAAGTAACATTGAAACGATTTTTTACGCAAGAAATGTTCATTTTTGTGTGTTTCGAATTTTGTAGAGCTATAATAAAACAGTCTAAAGCAGTGGTACCTAACAGAGAACAGGATTGATTTTATTAAATCTCCTTTCAAAAAATATAACTACGACAAGCAGGTTTTTTTTAAGGTTTGGTTTGGGTGACTGCTAAGTAGTTTTAAGAGACCGCAAGTGTTTCATTTAAATACCAAAAAATAGCCATATTTGCTTAAACGAATTATTTATTAGGCTACTGGCAAATTTTGGGAAACCGCTGGAGAAATTTGAACACCTTAAAAAAAACACTGACGACTAGGATGGTGCATGGAATAAAAAAGTGATCGCCACGCCAAAAATAAATACCCGCTTACTTGATGAAAATGTCAAATTACCCCACTGAAGGCAATGAACCCTTAGTTGAACCACAGATCTAATGCAAGCAATGACTTACCGTTTAGCAAAACAAGATATTTCAGCCCAATGGGATACCGACAATTGTGAAAGAGCATTACGTTTCCGAGGTGTCCAATGGTAAGTGCAAATTGAATCTGTACGTAAATAATAAAAGGGTTGTCGGGTCAGTTGGACTTGATAGTTGCTCTTGGTTCAAAACAATTCTTAATTGTCCGTATACATAACTTATAAGCTTCTTTATGGTCTATCGTTATTTATTTCAAAGAGCCTTTTTCTTCAGTGGGACATAATGTAAAGTTACCAATTGCATAGAAGTAAGATGTTTTTTCCACCAAATGTATTTGTGGAATCTGGGACCCATTGCAGCAATTCCGTAGTAGCTGTACATCATAACGTGCACCAGGCAGTTAATGGGGGCGTGAAATGTGCCAAGACCGCCTGTACAAAACAGTAGTTAAATGTGGCTTACACATTTGAGGGCAGCTTATAATAGAGTAAATACAGTACAATTCACCCAGTTTAATATATTTGTGCAAATACACGTCAGGGGTAAATTTGGCAAACAAGCTGTATTTATATTAAAAATAAACATCAAAATTTAAACCTATTTTTAAGATAAGCTTTACTGTATCACCATTCGTTTAACAAATATAAATTTAGATGTTGTGTTTGGATAAATTTTACCTGCGGAGAAATTGGCACCAAACCACCAACCATATGCCATTCCACTGTGGTGGAAAACGTGAAGAAATGTCACTTGGTTGCTTTTCTTTCGTAAAATAAAGAAAAACTGCAAAGAGAGATATAGATTGAAATTAAACCACCAAAATCTGAAAGTAAATACAGCATAGAGATTATAGACTTACTGTATCAAGGAATTCAATATGCTTCGATAAGAAATAGAGATAGCAAACTCTGACCATCCGCAGTTGTTTTGGAGAAGTACTCTCAAACTCCACCTCCTGGCAGGTTAAGGAATAATCAAATAGCCAGCCGCAGACCAAAAACTGCCAAAAAAACAGTAAATGTTATTTGGCGTGGTAAATGTTACTTGGCATGGTTGGATAACTAACTGTAAAAAAGCACATAGAAACCGAAATTTGTTTATCTTTGTTTGAATTGAAACCTTCTAGCGACGCGGTTTCTACGGCTGAAGTGGGTATTAGGCTCAAAGTCCTTCAGTTCACAAAAACGACACTGAGTAAACAATGCAATACGATGCTACAAATGACTACTAAAGTGTCACTTCTTCGGTCCCAAAAAACAACAGTCAACAATTTTCGACTAAAATTGCACATATAAGTGTAAATGCTAGTATCCTATAATAAAACAAAAACCTAATTACCTAAACAATATAGCTACATTGAGGAATAACCTAAAGTCATACAAAACCAATCTACTTACTTCGTAACACATCCATGCCGAAAAGAGGACCATGAATAAATTGTACAATATCATCACGTGTTTGAGGTCAAAGGGTTTTCTGTCTCGCATAAATCGTGGACCGGCATAAAGTACAATGAAGAGGTATGCAACAATACTGACTGTGTTTGGCACCAACGAGTCCATAAAAGGATAAGTCACTGCTCGAGGGTCTGAAAAATGAAGTTGAATTGGGGTTATTTGAGTTACCATTTACAGTTAAGTGAACTACATCACATAAGCTAGTCATTAAATAAAGTAGCCATTGCGCAATGAGCAGTCAGCACTCGGTTACCTTAAACATCGGAAAAGGGGCATTTATAGATTTTTTAACTTAAAACTTGTTGCTATCAGCACTTTTGAAAATCTGCATAGACTTTTTTACGCAATTAAAAGTCAGAAAACAAAGTCAAAATTTACCAGCATCAGCGACCAGCTCGTCGTGATAGTTGACCACTTTCGTCCACAGAGACATTTTTGCGACAATCTTTTCAGAGCTTTGTTCCCTACAAAACGGTCTCAGCCTTCTGAACACATAAAGTGGAGTGTCACCACAATTAACTACACATCAATATGGCACATAAATTATGCAGTAGTCTCACATTCACAACTGCTGTTCCCTCTGGGATTTGAAAGCTATTAAAGTCTTACAGAACGCTTAATCTTAGGAAGCAACAAACCTGCATTTCAATACTGGCCAACTAGTCACTGAACTCAAGCGAAAATGTCAATTGTTATGCTCTATTGTTCGTCACCATACTATAAATGCATTAACCATCGTCGCCTTTTTAACAACTAATTGCAGAGTAAATGGTATTTTGAGGTTGTTAAAGTTACACAATCTTTTTAAACGTTTTTGGTTGATTTATTGTCTATTATTTTTATATATTTGTTGCTAAAAGAATGCGCCATTTGTGTCACTTTAAAAGTAGAATACCTAAGAATACAAAACTATTGCAACAGCTTAATTTTGCTTGCTTCATGGCATATCTTAGTCGAATAGTGGACACATAATAAGCTGCATCCCTTTATATGTGGTCTGCTGACCTTCTCTGGGCAGTGTGCAAACATACCTTGAGTTCTGCTACGATTGCGAGGAAAGCACAGTTTTCAAGGCCTTTTGTTCAAGCTGCATGTTTACACTAAACTTTGTCAAAATTTGTTGGAGTTGCACGAACTATAATTTTGAAGGACATGCTTCGCAAACGAAAGCGTACGTATAGGGGTAGGGAACACTGCATTTGCAACTTTTGAAACTATATACAAGAATGGATAGACTGTAACACACTTTTACATGCGTCGATTGAACTATTCAACATTATTTTGTAACAAAAGAGGTGGTCTCCTCAGTGCTGGATTAACCATTAGGTAATGTAGGCACGTGCCTACAAGGCCAGTCAAAAATCCAGGCCACTTTTGTCATAGTTGCAACAACGATCTCTGTGACAATGATTTGGCAACACTGATAATTATAATTTTTTAGTTGGCAACCCTTATTTTCAGGCCACTTATAAAATGTGCCTACAGCAGACCCTTAATCCGGCAATGTGTCTCCTTTGAATAACTATATTTTGGCCACGGATCAAAACGGTTTTGAAACCGGTTGGCCAGCTAAGAATAGGGGCTTGCGGGTTCGGTTTGGAATTTCGTTTATAATCGACTTCTATACCTCCAAAAACATACATAATGTGGGCATAACCATTTTAGGCCTAAGGTTTAACTACATTTGTCAAACTTTGTGCACCACAGACCAGCAGCAACGATTTTATAGCGCTGAGAATAAGAGAGTGCCCGGTGTTTGAACTAAAGTAGAATACCTTATTGGACAGAGTGTTGGACTTTAACCGTCCTCCATATTTCTGGCAAACAAATCAAAAGGCAAAAGCCGAAACTTTTTCGGTAACGGCAAGGACTTCTCACTAAACCATTATATTTCTGAAGTTATTCCCTGGGCAAGGTCGCCTGATTTGTGACGTAAGGTTACGCTTGGATGGTTTGTTGATAGCGTTTTGTCGCTGAGGAAACGGGTTCAGGAATAGGTGACTCATTGGTAGACCAAACTAACAAACTCGGTGTTTGTTTTTAGAACAGTGGGTGGCACTGAACTGTAATTAAACGGTTTTCGACTGGCATCTGTAAATATCCTTCATTGCACAACACTAAGATATCTGATTCGAGGAATTTCAAAAGGTGTTTAAATTTGCAAGGATTTACTAATACATGTCTACTTTACCATGTCTTTCAGTTTTAAATTAGGCAAACAATTTGAAAAAGGGGAATTTTTCAAAATCAACTAACATTCTTGACCTTCCAAAATGGAGACCCAAAAGCGAAACTAACCCTACGTACATGGATCTACAATTTACCAACAATGCATTCCATTAACCAAACGACCTTTAAGCCGATCCTTTACCATCCAATACACAGCACCACAAAACGATAAATATTTGATGATCGAAATAAAACCAAACCGTTTTACGACAGCCGCTATGGTGTCATCTTGGAAGCGACTTTTGCTTGTGAGTAATTCCCATCGTTGACTCACCTTCTTGTGACCTTGAATTTGATCGCTTGATAACGTGTGTCGTATGCAAAATGGATTATACTAGAGGTCAACTATTAAAAGCCAAAAAGCACAATAAACCCAGGTTGAAACTGGCACATACCTCAACTCAGCCGCTGCACTAAAGACCCATTTTTTCCGCTTATTACTCTGTATTCTATCAAAACAGCTATACTGCCACATGTCTCAAATCTCGTTTCCTTGATGCTGTTCAACTAAATTACACCCACTTCCGTTTTAAACTTTAAACTGGCAAGTAACTAACAATCCATCCCGCATGCTACAGTCCCCATTTGCACAACTATTGTTTTCATTTATTAACCTGTATTCTATCCATACATCTCTACTCCGGCCTCAAAAATTGATGTTCTGATCAATTGACATGAACCTACTTCCGTTTTGAGCTGAAAATAGCATACATATCACCCAAACTTTCAGGCCCAGTACGCACGTTGATTGTTTAACAGTAAGCGTAATGGCGAAAACGTTACTGGTTTCATTATATCGCTTGAATTCCCCCCTGAGCAACAGACGCGTCTGTTGAAGGCAAATATACACACACACGTGCAGGAAATGGCGCAGAGGCTGGTGGCTTGCCATCATCAAGAATCATTACAGGTCGTAATTAGAGAAATGGGGTTGAAAAAGGAACAGCCAACGGTAGGTAATCTGAAAATTGAAAACATGCCCACTGATCCTTTGTTATCAGCTTGTGAGGTTTTCTGTTCTGATTGCCCATCCATGCGTGATTTCGCGTCACAATGGAACAATGGGGAAACAATAGCCGCATGAATTTCGAGTAGGCAAGCTATCAATTAATGGAGGCAAACATATACACACAAAACGTTTTTTAACAATTTCGTTCAGACACAAAAAGATTCTAACCACACAATCAAGAACTCTTATTTGTGGTGAAGTGTAAAACGGCTGACTTTCTTAAAATAACTTGAAGTCCACATGTAATAAAGGTTTGCAAAGCAAAGTTGTAAGTCGGACTGGGCTTGTCGGGCCGGGCTTTTCGGGCCGGGTGCGGGTTCGGGTCGAGTTCGAGCTTAGGTTTCTTAAAAAAACGGGCTTGATTCAGGCTTGACTTTACACTCTGTGTCAGTTTTTTTTTAGGAATAAATTCAACTAGCTAAGTAGCTAGTTGCTGGACCTGACCTAATGTCAAACAGCCCTTAAACGCCTTGTTTAAGACCAATTGTCTATTGTGTTTGCTTTCTTGGTCTTTTCTGAGGCTTAATGTATAGGCCTGTCAATCAAACTTTCGGCATAAACGCACTTCTCAAAAACGATTCGGATTCGAGCAGGGTTTCGGGCTTTTACTTTCGGGTTTGGGCTGGGTTTGGGTTCCAATTTTAGGCCTGTTTACAACTCTGTTGCGAAGGCCCAAAATTTGCGTTTGGTACGACGTTCAGCATGATGTTTGCTTGTAAAATAGGTTTTCTTACAGTTTACAAATACGCGGAAAGATTGAAGTCTGTATTTCGTTGATCTTTTGAAGTAACTTGTTATCTTGGTCAATCCCAGGGTTTAAACCTGTAGTATATTTTAACAACAACATATCCTTGACGTTTGCAGAGTAGAAAACAACCCTACACCAATTTAAAAGCTTCTTCCACCCATAAAAGCAAATCCCCACACGCTTCCCCCTAGCCCAGTGGTTCTCAACTCGTTTCAGGCCATGGACCATCGGCCCAACAAAAATAACATCGTGGACCATTTCTTTTTGGCGCAAGATTGAAGTACGTATACGAAACAACCACCTTGGCTTAAAACATAATTCTTTAAAACCGATTTTTAAGAAGTGAGATACAATTGTTAACAGCTAACATTTTGATACTCTTTTAATATGTAATATGCAATCATCTCAACAAATTTAGTGGACGTGCTGTGGACCACGGAAAAAGTCACCAAAAAGTGATCTATGGACCACCAGTTGAGAACCTCTGCCCTACCCAGCACAAGTGCACTGCATACAAGCTTATTTGTTCAGGAAGCAATTGCGTGTTCTCTTTATTCGAAGCTCTCACAGACAATTTACCTAAACAATTACTCAACTGATTCTTGGCATTCTGGAACTGTAAGGTCTTGAAGTTAATAAACAACACAAAAGCTACAAAATGTATTTCACGTTTGTGGTTTGGCGCTTTTTGTAGCGCGTTAGTGATGAAACAAAATACATTTAAGTGCGGAACATCAAAACGAGAAGCGTCTGCGCAGTAACATAGAAATATAAAAGCGACGATTTATTCGGGCTGCTGGAGGTTACGTCAAAGCCATCGCCATCAATGCACAAAGTAAATGGGTAGTGACGGAGATTGAGTGATATGCAGTCCAACCTGTAAAGAAATCAAATTTATTGCGAAAAAAAGCTAGTTTTCTGAAAGTTGTCTGTTAAGTATAGGCTATAAGTTATCAATAATAAATGCGTTTATTGCGTAAAGATATATATCCTTTTGTTAACTTGTTATCCTAAAAGGTACGCTATAATATCACTAGAGACCTACAATGAGGCCGTGAGCTGCATAAAACGAGCATGAAGACTTTTTTACCGCTATAACTGTCGTATTTAGATACTGCAGACGCCTATACTGCAAAATATTTTCAAAACTTTAATAGATCTATTAAAGCTCTCAGTCTGTTCGTAGATCTGTCCCCGACACTTTGAACCATTCGTAAATTCATAGAAATCAGTGGATTAAACCGGCCCCTAAATTGCCTATGATATATATACCTGCGCCTGTGCCGTTCGGTTTCGTTGAAGCGCTGCTTCTTCGTGCTTGTCGACTTTTTCTTTGAGAACCGGTGACTTTTCCTGAAAAATACAAACCAGTCATTGGATAGAATATCCATTTCAATTTAAACGACCTGTTTTTAATCACAACGATTGACTTACCTCGGCCAGTGTTCGGGGTGGCAAAAGATTGGGTGCTGGTCAGCGCTTGGGGGTAAGAGGTCACGACTTTTACAACGTTGATCTTGCCATCGTCTTTTTCTGTAATGTTGGGTCGTGCTGCTGGTGTTTCTTCTTTGATGATCGATGGAGTGGTTGGTTTTTGATTGGGCAGATGTTTTAAAGGCGTTGTGTGCGTGGTGGTCGCTGGAGCTTCTGGAGTGTCAATTTAATGTTTAAATGAGTCACACTTGCCAACTCTTTATATTAAGCTAACAAGTTCATGTTTAAGGAACCAAAACAGTTTCAAACGGCTGTTGGCAAGTGTGACTCATAGTGCTGGATAAGGATTTGGTTGTTATAGCGTATGGTTGACATTTAAAGCAGATTTTACTTGGGGGGTTGGAGGATTACCCTTTGTGCCAAACGAAGACCTAATGCAAGGTGTCATGTTTCCCGATGAATATAGTTTAAAGTCTAAAAAACCTATTTAACGTTTCATGTACTTTAACCACACACAATTTTGCGCACTATAAAAATGCCTATAATTTATAAGTATATAGAATTGTTAACACGCGTTCTTAGAGCCCAAAAGCGAAATATAACCATCAAATCAGTTCGGTTGGACATCTCGTTTAACCACTCAGACTCAGTAAAAATCAAGGGTGAAAATATAAACATACCGGTGGTGGCGCCACCTGGCGGCGAACACTTGACATCGGCTACAGGCGCTTCTTCAATCTTCCAGTATTGCAACCCAGGCTTATGGCGCTGCGGGTGGTTGCTTGCTCGGCACTGGTAAACACCCTCGTCTTTAAATTCGGCCCCCCGAATAATCAGAGTGCTTCGTACCACGTAGTATTCCTAAAACGATTTTAGAGTTGTCTGATCACAAAGTGTGCATACAAAAACACTTACAAAAATCTGCGTAAAAGCCAGTATTTCAATATGAAACATTACTTGAGGCAGAGTTGTCATACATTTGATACGTTTAGAGCTGACGTCATTGTGCCTACCAATCCTATACAGTTAAAAAAGGAAAGTGACAATATATAGTCTGCATTTTTCTTTTCAAAACTCTCGCGTTTGTCGTGCAGACGCTTAACTGTAATTACAGTTTCAAAAATCCGCGCCGAGTTTGTACATCGTTGGGTCGTAACGAAATTATAAGCCCAACACTTGTATCAAACGTCAATTATCTATTTTACCTCAATTTCCACAACCATTCGGTCGCCATTGTTGAGTTGTTCAACCTCCTTGGATGACGTCACCGATGACGAAGTGTTTCGAAACCACCACTTGATTTCGAGAGCACTCGGGTATTTGTTTACCTAAAGAATATTTTTTGGGGTTAGACATCAAGTCGATAATGATAAGCTGCAGACAGTGCACACTGCTCCGACCTATAAGGTCTCATCAGTGCAGCTGATAACGAGATTTTACATTCAGTTTGGTTTAACATATTTTTGTAATAAGAGATACGAAGAAAGATTCTGGAAGTTTCCGAGCTTAAAAGAGTTGAAAACCACTGACATGCAAAGCATTTTTATTGAAATCAGTTGTATTACCTGTCCAAAGACAAAATAAATGTTTTAATGTATTGGTTTTGATGCCTGTTTTGATCAGTTTTATTACTAGACTACTGATCATTACGTAATCTATAGGGAATACCAATTTCGTCACTGCGTGCCATATGAATAATGTATCGGACTCAGTGTCTGGAAGTTCATGTCAAACAAGTGTGAGCAGGAACTGGGTTTCGCGCCTGTCTTGTTACGTCACACAGAATATTTTATGACGTCCGTCCCTCCGTCCAGAAAGTGTATTCCTGGCCCTTATTCAAAATTCGAAATTGGCTTAAAGCCTACAAGTATAATAACAAACTGGCGACCTCAATATATAAACCAACACCTTACCATAAACTGAATGACAAAGCATATGACGTAAAGTTTTAAAAGCTGCAGAAAACCGTAACTGTTATTGTTGAATTAAAATTGAAATATTTTTTTCTTACCCGGTGAATAACTTTGCTTCTCGCCACACACGTCATTCTGATTTCACTTCCGCATTCCGAACCCATGACGTCATTCGGTCTTTCCACAATTTTTGTTGCCACGCCACCTAGCGGAAAACAATATTGGGTTAGTGAATTATTTATGGGCGAGTTCGAAAGAATCGTTGGTTTGCATAAAATGCAAGTAGAATGCTGCTGACAGTATGCCTAATATGCACAAGTTTAAAGCAAAAATAATTCCAGTTATTTGTTGTTGTTAAGCAAAGTTAATATACAATCAAATTATGTCAAAAATGAAATAAAAAGTCCAATCATTTTTAGCAAATATGCTTTACAACAAACACTTGTCACGAGTACAGTTTGCGTTAAAACTGTCTGAACAAACGTAAAAATTAACTAATTTAAGATGTACTTCCATAGGTTTCTTTACAGCATTGCTGCTGCTTGGCAAATTTGGTTAATTCACACAAGGCTTGAAGTAGCTATTTGTGATGTACTCAATTTTTCCCAATAAAGTGAAGTTGGCACCAAATTAAACTCTGCTTTACAAAACGACCCAACTAATCGAGTAAGAGCCATGTTTTTTTAAATCTAACTACTGAACTATGTTGCACTCAACAAAGCAAAGCGACAAAATAAATGCCGAAAACAACAACATTTAAAGAAACCCATTCAATACACCTGGAGTGTGATAACAAGCAACTCAATTAGTATACCCGAGTGTCAATCAACACCGGGTTGCAATTGATTTTAGTATATTTGGTGGCCGCCCAAGGTTTATTGATTGCTAGACAGGTGGCATAGCTACCTTACTGCCCTGTTTTTTCTCCTGTTTTCAGCATGTATATCTCTGACTAAATTTGAGGTGTATTGATTTCTTAAAAACTTCATACGACAGAGTCTTTGTACGTATATGTAAATGTTGTACCAGAACAAATGGACTTGACAAGTGAACCATATATGTGGACATCATCAACGTTCTTAAAGTCGATGTCGTTTAGATTAATCAGCACTTTAACGTTTGCAATGTTGCACCACCACCAGTGTGCGAATTGAAAAGTGCTTTTAACACGATCTTTGAAGAGTCGCTTACGTCCATTACTGTCCATTCACTAGCTTTTAGACCGTGATTGAGAATCGTACGTTGTGTGCAATTGTCAAGAAAGCAAAACAAATTAAAGCAAAACTAGAAACAATTTTACATCTAAGACGCACTTCAAATGACACAACTTTTGAACGGTTAAAAACATGTTTTTTCTATCCAAGTTTTAAAGGAGTAGCTATGAACATATACAACATACCATTAAAATAAGTGCCACAAGCATGACTTGATGAATTAAAGGTCCATTAGTAACTGTGTTTTGTATCAAAAAGGTTTGAAACACGATTCTATCTTTACGTATGATTTCCATTCATCGTTTTTTTTAATTCCCACCCGCTACTACAATCCTCTAACGTTAATATAATTCCGCTTTCATTTTGGTTGAGGGCCAATGCAATGTATGTTCTAGTGACATCTAAAACAAAGATCCCGCGGTCTATAAGACAACAAAGATAATCCCAAGCACTCAGCGAATCGGAAGAGGCATTAGCGGCATGCACATATCCGCTCTAATGGTACAACAAGCGTGCTGACAATCAATAAGATTTCGAAGGGCTTTCCGTTTTATACTGACACATGTAATGAAAATGTTCGGCAAACTGAACCCGATTTGTACCACGTGCATAACACGTTAAAGTAGAGAAACTATTTTCTTGTAACCTTTTTATCGATACCAAATACCAACCAATATTGTTATTTCAAACAAAAAGCCTAAAACACACTATTGGCTAAATGCTTGGTGTCTGTTTGTAATTGCATGAAAGCCTTTGACCGATATTTTTCAATGCGTGGCTGAAAACGCCAAGATTATTTTTGGTGAAATAAGAAATATAGTGATTACAAGCCTTTCAGTCAAATTCTGCACACCTTATATAGGTGATCAGAGCGCATGACGTCAAGTAAAACGTTATCGCCCCTGTTTAGGAAGTAGGTTAGCTTATACGATCGACGCACACACTTTCGAACTTCTGGCTAACAATAAATCAAAATGAGGTTTCATATAGGTTGTTGTTTCTGCTAAAGCTTAAGGTTCAAAAGCACATAGAGGTTGATAAATTTCATTTTCCTATTCAAAAGTTGGTTGACTCAGAGCGCTACGTCCGCCCTTTGTTTCACTTTAAAAATAAAAAAATGTTTATACTAATCGAGTTGTGAGTAATGAGACCTGAATATCTCCAAACCCATTTAAGTGCAACGAATATCATTAGGTGCCAAAAATGAAAAAACTAGTTGTAGTGCTTTAATCATTCAAATTGCTGAAAACACGTTTTAAGTTTAGAGTTTTTTTTTAATAGCACAGTAACACTTCGATCAACACACAATTTAGAACAAGTTCTTACCTTTATTGTAGAGCACCAGAACCACCAAACAGATTGTCATTAGATTGTTCAATATCATCTTAAAATACGTTTTTGGTTCTAATTTCTTAAAAAACATCGAAAAAGTTTTACATAAAATAGTTTATACACAGTTGGTTGACTGATTCTAAATATTTATACCGTCCTTTTCTCACAATACTCTAGTTTCTTTCAATGTACGTGTGTGTCAATAGTATATCCGTTCGATAGTAAGGTCCTGTTCGTTGCCCCTTGACTTGCATTGACTTTCTTTCAGCGCACGCAATGCAAGTTCTTCGACACAGCTGTCGAAGGAACGAAAAAGGCTGCCATATCTTTCCCTCTCTGTCGTTCCCTCAATCGGGCGTTGACTGCATAAATCTCACTATCAGAGACTTGGTTAATCAGATGAGATGTTTGAAATTAAAAAAATGTGGTAAATCATAACATTGACTCGCGTATATTTAAAAAAAAGTAAAAAATCCAAACACTTCAATTATTTAACATCCTTTTCCATCTGTTTTCACATATGAAACTCAAATATAACACAAGTTCCTTGTTTTGGTGTATCATTAATAACATAATAAATTTCGATTGTCTTTGCTGCTTGCAAACAAATGATTTGAATTTTGCATGTATTATCATAGATTATTTTATGGTATTATGATATCTATGACCAGACTGTCATGGTTTGCTGCCGATTGTGCACGGTTGATTGCGCAGGGGTGACCAATGCTTGGCAATCGGCGGTCAACTGGTGAAAAAATTGTGATTTTTGGTTTGGCGGTTGGATTTGCCTTGTTGGGAATTAAGGAAGAATCGCACTG
Source organism: Phallusia mammillata (assembly GCF_965637545.1). NCBI lineage: Eukaryota > Metazoa > Chordata > Ascidiacea > Phlebobranchia > Ascidiidae > Phallusia > Phallusia mammillata. The sequence goes on from NC_137255.1 coordinate 23,146,123, forward strand.
CTGCCTTGTGCGCAATGGCGGTCACCGAAGCTGTTGCAGCAGGCATGTACAAAGATATGGATCGCCTGGTTGAAATGGTACAAAAAATAAAGACGTTGTTATCATTATATTTTTGTTATTAGTTTCGCTTAAAAAGTGTTAACCGTTTGTAATTGTACCAATAGGTAAAAAGCTGCGCCATGTATTTCCATGCACTCTATTTGGTCAATTTGAACAGTTGTTTTTTTCGTGATTTATGTGTTCCAAATTCCAATATAACACAAGTTGTTTCTATATTTGTAAGAGAAAAAAGGGGGAAATTCTCAGTGCATTAGATGAACAACGACTTCGAGACTACCAGCTACGGAGATTAAGAAGATTGTGGTTAAAAGACCAAATTCTGTCTGCTAGAGAGCCACTTCATCCTCCGAAAAAAGAGGTGTGTTGCTGGTTGCGACATGCTATTTTTCTTTTAACAGTACTAGGTTTGTTTTAATACAGTAAAACCAATGGACAATAAAAAAATTCTTGGTAAAACAAAATCAGACAGTTCAAATAAAGGAATATATATTTCGCCTATGTGGCATTATCAGTTCTTGGAAATAAAAATAAAAATGAGTGCTAAAACAAATACGGTAAAATAAATATATAAAAGCAGTAAAACAGTTTAACAACAAAACAAGGTTTGTTTTAATATCAATTGTTTGGAAGGTTTAATATTGATGTCTTAAGAACGTCAAAATGTTTATATTAAGTTGTTTTATTCTTATTTTGGAACACTATACCTGTTGTGTTCGGGTATAAAGAGGAATATAATGGCCAAAATAAAAGTGAAATGTGACATGATTTATTTGCTTTAGGGATTTTTTACCAAACTGTGGGCAAGAGAAGAAGCTTTTTGGAGTCGCCACTTAAAGTTCAGACAATTTTCTGGACATTTTTACCATGGGCACTATGGGAAGGTTCCTTTACTTCTGGTAAATGAGATGCATTGTTTTGTGACTGAAGTATTTTTAATATTTTAACCAGTGTTTCATACCGGAACAAAATAGTTATGGGTCCCCTTCCCTGAAGGGGACACATATTGATTTTACTCAAATTGTTTTTGTTTTTTTTCTTTTTTTTCTTCCCAAAGTTTGTCCGACTCGTTTTTCCATCAAATGTTTAATGAATTTGGCTGAAATTGGCACAGATGGTAGATATATTCATGTAGATGTGCATCCCACTTTGTTTTTGTGGATAACCCCAGTATTTACCCTGCTAGCCCCCTAAAATGGGTATTTTTCCCCCAAAGTTTGTCCGACTCGTTTTTCCATCAAATGTTTGATGGATTTGGCTGAAATTTACGCAGATGGTAGATATATTCATGTAGATGTGCATCCCACTTTGTTTTTGTGGATAACCCCAGTATTTACCCCGCTAGCCCCCTAAAATGGGTGAGTTTTCAAACAGTGTCAGAATTGGCTGAAATTTAGATTTCTTGTATAGTATGCCATTTATAGGTGTCGATTGTTGTGTTCAACCCTGTAGTCCTAACATTTACCCCACAAGCCCCTAAAGTGTAAAACGTATTTGTATGTTACTGGGCACAACAAACGAAAGATTTCTTTGGCACAATAGTGTTACAAGGGCAACCAGTTGTATGTTGCTCGTTGGTGGGTTGCTTGGTGGTCGTTTTTGTGCCATAGCAGCTAGGGGCTTGTTAACAGCCCTATGACGTCAGAAACATTGAAGGTTGTTGCTCAAAACACCTCTAGTGGTCGAAATTTTAAACATTGGCGGATTGGACTGAAATTTTGCAGTACTATTGATTGAGTCGTTGTGGTTTTTATATATTTTTTAGTTTGTGTGTTGAACCCAATTAGTTACCCTACTAGCCCCCTAAAATGGGTCAGTTTTTTAAAACGTTAAATAGGACATACTTCAAACAATATCTGGGGTGAATCTAATTTTGTAGTTTGTATTCTACATAGTATTATTATTTAAGCCCAGTGCCGATCACTGTGTTTTACCTTACAACACCCGACTTTCTCATGGTTATCTCTTGAATTGCATTATTTTCAACTTTGCATGTGTGGGGACCCATGAGTTTTTGCCTGCAGAAACGACTAAGGTGATAAAAGACGGTGACTAATATGGGACCCAATAAAAAATAAGAATAGGAAATATATTTATGTTTTAAAATAGGTTATAGTGTATATGCAAGGGCAATATGTGCTAAGCCACCCTTCTAGTTTAATATCCCTTAACATGTGTCATTAAAAATCAGATAGTTGCATAACATCATCATTGTAACTTTTATTAATCAGTATGACTTGACAATGTACAATTTCAAGCAACCCTTTCCTGTTAAATGTACACAACAAATAGTAGAATAAAAATAATGGTGTGTCATTCTGGTATTTAGAATATTTTGTATTTGTTTATTTTGGCTGAAATGTATATGTTTTGTTCTGGTATGAAACACTGGTTTTAGCTAATCCAGCAAAAGGCATTTTAAAGTAACTAAATACTGTTGGCTATAATGCTGTTTTAAACAGGTTAAATTGCACGCATGTACAAATATAAGTTAAAGTTAAGATCCTTTATGATTAGATTATTAAGATATTTTTGTATTGTTTATAGTTATACCGAGCTCAAAGGTGGTTCCGTTCATTCTATGGAGTCATGATTATTCCATCTTTCCCTTTGGTGTATTTTTTGACACATTACAAGTTTGTAAGTACAATTTTCTGTTTTAGTATTTAATTCCAGTAGTCACATAAAAATGTTTTACTACGTTCCGCTGTGGTTTGGGACATTAAAACTGTTAAAAGTGGATAATTACTTCCTTGAAAAGCTATGTACCCCCATTGTGAAAAAAATAGTGATTTGCCGCCGCTGTTACATGAACTAGTCAAGCTACTAAATTTCTTAAAGATCTTTCACAGAGCACGCTGAGAACCGGTTGTAAATACTGCTGTAGTGAACAAGACTATAACCGTTGAAACACTTTTTGCAGGAAGTTCCAAACTGCTTCTACCGCACCACGATGCACACTTTCCCAGGTGACAAACATTTCAAAAGTAAAATCAAGGACCTGGAGTTTGACCCAATTCGATATACTTATGTGAACCCGGAAAACAAAACAAAATGAACTGTTTTCCAAATCTAAAATGTATCGCCTATTGATGACAATAAAGTTCTAGTTGTGTGCATTTAATTTTAGTATCGTAGTGCAATATACATCACAAGAATTCATCCTCATAAACTGGACAAATGCTGTCCCAAGTACCATTAAAATCTAATTTAGCTAAGGATTTCGGATTAAAAACAATAATTGCAGTGTCATTAAATACAGCATCATTTTCTTGCCACACTGGCAAGGTGAATTCTCTTAAACAAGAATGTTCAACAATAAGGTAAAGGTATTTGAACTGTTCTTTGAAAATTCTAGTAGGAACACCTTCATACATGGTTTGAAAACTATTTCCGACAATAACACAGTTTTTTATTCCATGTGATGACCAGTTTTTCCACAACAAATTGTTGTACAGCCACTTGTCACAGTGTATCATATAGAAAAGCGATTTTTGAGATGGTCTTTTCGCTAATTCATTAGTTTCCATGACAACAAACCCCAAATCTGCAAAACATAACAAGCTTTAAGGTCAAAATAAAAAACATTTAAATAAAATCAGACCTTCAATTAATGTTTTGTCAACTTTTGAAAAAGCAGGGTCAAAGAGTAAACATTTTGTTTTGCTAGTGGAATTATCTTTCGAAGCAATAATGTCCTTTTCAATTTCATCTTTAATTGTTGTCCAGTCAGCTTGACTTCCCTTGGGAAATTTTAAAATAAAACTGCATAGAATTTTTAGGAGTGCAAGCTGGACTGCAGAGACTGTGTTAGTGGTTGGTCTTCCAAGTCCGTAACAAATAACTTCTTCAAAACGAAAGTGTTGATTTGTTTGCCTTTGAAACTTGATTGCTTCAGACATTTTCTCTATCACTGTTTGGCAAAACTTTGTGGCAAGTAGATTTGTTACTAGTTTGTAGACATAGGTGCAGTCGTACGCTTTAACGCTATCACAGTCTGCATAACAAGGTAAAGCGGGTTTCTTTCCATTTTTATGTTTTCCTTTCCTGTGTCTTTTGTAAGGGATCATTGTCCATTCACAAGCCTCATTCATTTTGATATAAGTTTTTTAGTCGTGCACCTTCAAGTAAAAGGAAATTTTACAGCGATTTCGCCCAGTTTTGGGGTTACAGAATACACATTAATATTGCAACACAATAGTGTACACACTTGCATTTTACTAAAAATTCTGTGGAAAAGTAGATTGCACATCATTTATTAAGGCATTGGAAGACTTTGACACAATTTGCAATTGACACTTGACATTAATGAGTAGCATAGTGTGGAAACATGCTGCATACACAACTGTATCAAAAAGCTATTTTGCAATCATAATGAAAAGCACACATTTATTTGTACCAGTTTAGAGATCTTGTTATGGCTTTGCACCACTTGTTCATAATAGGCTCATATTTTACCCGTACTTCCTTATTTGGAGAATACGTTTTGGTCACATGCAAAAGTTCACAAAGCTGATCCTGGCTTTGCCAAAACTTAACAGCAAGGCCAGCAACAAAGGCAGCACCAAGAGCAGACATTTCACTGTGTGATGGCTGCTGTATTTGCTTATCTATTAAATCGCTTGTCAGCTGCATAACAAATGAGTTTACAGAAACACCACCATCACAAACAATTTTATTAATAGCGAGGCTGGTTTCAGAATTCATTGCATCGAAAAGCTGCTTGTTTCGAAATGCCAAGGACTCCAGCACAGCACGAATTACATGACATGGCAGGGTGTCTTGTGTTAACCCCATAATGCTTCCACATGCCAAGTAGTCATTAATTGGTGCTTGGATGCCTGTAAATGCTGGAACAAAGTAAGTTCCACAAGATGATTCACAGTCTGTGATAGCTTTTTCACAATCATCAGGCTTGTTTATCATTCCCATGCCTCTTAGCCATTCAACTGCTGTCCCAGCAGTATTAGCGCTGCCTTCAGCCAAATGTGTAATCTTGCCATTAACTTTCCATCCAATGATGGGGTAAAAACCAGCAACGGAGGTGTGGGGATGTTTTCCAACATTTAAATCCAAAAAAGCTCCTGTACCAAGAGTTAATTTTACATCACCAGATTTGAAACAGCACTGGCCAAACATAGCACCTTGCTGATCACCGATAATACATCTAATTGGGATTTCTGATCCAAAAAAGTCTGCATGACAGGTGCCGAAGTCTGCATCGGTGTCCAATATTGGTGGAAACATTGCTCTTGGTATGCCAAGCAAATTAAAAAAAAAACCACTCCAGTCAAGAATATAAGGATCATATAAACCTGTGGAACTGGCACAGGAATATTCTGAAGCAAAAACTTTCCCATTGGTCAGTTTCCAAACAACCCAGGTGTCAATGTTTCCAAATCTGACCTTTCCTTCCTTACCAAGGGTTTTGATTTGTGGGTATTTTTGCATTAACCATAAAAGCCGTGTAGACACATGCTGTGTCCTAAACCTTAATACTGCAGCAGCAAGAAACTTATCTTTTTGTGTAACAACATGCAAACTTCGAGACCCCACACGGATTGCTTTCATGAGGTAGGAATCATTCCAAGATTTAGAAATAGAGTCACCCCTGGTGTCTTGCCATACAAGAAAATTGTGAATAGGTTTTCCAGTTTCTGTATCCCAAACTATAAACGTTGCACGTTGGGTTGAAATACCCATTGAAACAACTTTAGAGGCTGGTATATCTGATGTCTTTAAACAGTCATGGATAACCCATTGAATGTTTTTCCACAAAACTTCTGGATCAATTTCAGCTGCTTGTGGTTCTGGGTATAATGTTTCCAATGGAGTTGATGATTTTCCAACGATTTCAGCTGATTTGTTGTACAAATAACATCTTATGTTTGTGGTTCCAATGTCCAAAGAAAGAACAAATTTTTCTTCCTTACAGCTTTCCATGCTTTGGTACTAATAAATGAATCAAAGCATCAGGATTCAAAAGTTAGTACATAAACCCGCTGTGGCAAACTTTGCTAGTTCATAAACGTCATGTAGGCCTTTTTCATCCGCGCATTCTACCCACAAACCACAAGCACTGCAACAATTCGACCTTTGAAACCTTTTAGACTAGCTCACTGCCTTTGCAAAGATTTCGCTACTAAATCAAAACGACGTAACGCAGATGTTAAACATTACATGTGTCGACTGTCGACTGTGTCCACAACGGATTCTCAAACAGCGCGCCATAGGCGTCGGTCGGGAAAATTACCAGACACAGGATGTAAATATGTGGATGGACGATCCAGATTTTGGCACCATACGTTTAGGAAGTATTTGAAACATAGTTAGCGCCTAAGTAACGATTAGTCAACAGCTTATGTTCAACATTGCACTACACTATGCACTCAACCAGTGGCGTATCTAGAATCGTTTTTAGGGGGGGGGGGGGGGGGGCAACAACAAGTGCGCCACCTTGCGGTAGACTGTGTAGACCTCTCTGTTAGCACCTGTTGTGCCCACTAAACTCGCAATATCAACTAAATGCTGGTTAGCCTAAGGCCCTGTGAAGCCCTTACTCTTGCTGTAAGTAACGAACGTTATAGTCACGATTCGATCGTGTTCATGTAACACTTTTTAACACTCGGCACAGTTGTTTCCTCTTAATCATATTGTGAATTATCTTCACTTGTATGAGTGTGACGTAACAAAGGTATTATAAAACCCATTGTAACGTCATACGCGCAGTTGGACGCCAAGTGGCCTGGATTGGCATTCATTGTTTATTGAGATGTGTGACGAGCATCAATGCGTTACGCACATTAAACAAAATAGCGCACATTGCTATTCACAGTTTTGTCTGAAATTACAAGATTTAATACCAAAAACAGCCGGTCAAAATTTCTTGCGGGGAGGGGGGGGGGGGCATGGCACCTTGTCCCCCCCCTAAATACGCTAGTGCACTCAATACTTTTAATGCAAATGCCGTTCGTTTTCTTAGGCGAAAGCTGCAAGTTTTGTAATTTCTTTGGAAAAAATAATCTATTTTCAGTTGTAAAAGCTGAAAACTCAAATACACAAAGGCAACTCGCCGAATAACCGTCATATTATAGCTTTTCACACAACGTAAGCATAACTGGATAGTAGCCCAGAAAAAAGCTTCCAAACGTCAGAGAATATGCACCGCTATGGCGCTATCTAACGAGCAATATGTACGTCAAGTTCATTTTGACCAACCAGTGGCCATTTACCTACCAAGGCTTTGGGAATTCTCCTCGACCACTAGTTAATATATCGTGATATATAGTCAAATCGCTAGTTTTATGTCAACTTTGGTAAGTTAAAGCACAAATATCGTGAGGCTACATGAAGAGTATTTGTTTTTAATACTCTTTGGTAAAACAAAACAATGAAAACGACAGACTAGTTTTAATTCTAATAAAACAACTCCGGAAAATAGTAGACATTGTCTTCAATGAAATTAGTGACATTTTAAACCCAGCAGTTGCTTAAAATTAAAAAAAAACACTGATAAACATGCTAAGCACAAATCAAATCACAGTAACCATAAGAAGAGTTCTTTGTCGTGGAATGATTTTCCGTACAATATGAGAACGAATTAAAGAGGATGTATAAACGCATCTAAAATGATTAACGAGAACAACACAGGTGTCAGTACAAATTACGGAAAAGCAACGCCAAAGAAACCATGTCCCTCCGAGTTAAAGCACTTGTAAGAACAAAGCAGCGCTCGCACAGGTATTACAGCATTGTTGCATTTCCCGATCTTTAGATCCTGAAAAAAGGTCACCATCATGCTGAGTTTTTATAGAGTTGCTTCATAAAAGTGAAAAAAAGAGAATTAAATAATAATAATAATAATAAAAGCATTATATAACAAACACTTTGTTACAAAATATAGCTTTTCTATCCAACATTGTAATGTGTCCTTTTTATGCCTAGACTAGTTGGAGGTTACTGTACTGAAGGCTGAAGTAAAGAAATATATGTTTGTTTTTAGTGCTAACAGTACCTTTCCGGCTTTTACAAACTTAACACATTCCAGCCAAGTGTTAAGAAATGCCTCAGAGCAAACAGCACAGCGACTTGCTTGTGACAACATTTCCCTAACACCAGGAAAGTAACGAATCATTTGTCGAATAACAGATCCCCTAAAACCAAATAATGCATTAAGAATAAAGGGAAACTCTTTGAGATAAATAAACATTTTACTTGGTTTTAACTTCTTTCATTACAAGGCGGGCAGAAAGTTCCTGCAAAACAAAAAACAGAATAGGTTCATGTCAAAGTTTCTTCCCTTTGGCATTTGCTGATTTACCTTGAGGGACAAAATTTCTTCCTCTTGTACAGAATGGACAGGGAATTTTTCTAACAAAGGATTTGCTTCACAGTAAAGCTCACGAAGTGGGATATTGTGTGTCTTGAAAAGTACAAGCGTGTTAAACTCCACATTTGGACAAAAAATGACATTAAACTCTGTATAACAGGGGTTTCAAACTCGTGGTGGTTCAGGGCCGCATTACAGCTTGAAAATTATGCCAAGGGCTGCATGTGATTTTACTATCTTTTCCAGTGGTAACATATGAGTTTCTATTTGTTAATTTAATTTCTGTAAATGTCTGTTTTAAATAATAACTTTCACTTTGAAGGGTTAAAAAATAATATATTTGAATACATATCTTAAAAAATACTACAATTGTTGTTGAGTGTTTGAGGGCGCTGTGGGCCACATGCGGCCCGTGGGACACAGGTTTGACACCTCTGCTGTATAAGATACTTTGTAAATACAAACAATAAATATAATCAACTATATATAATCAAGTTTTGTAAATACAACAAAAATAATAAACAGAATCAGTCAATAAAACTTATCAATAAAAAATTATCAAACCTGTTGGCATATTTCAAGATACACTTTAAAAAACAGTGATCATTGATAAGTATGTTGATTGTCAGAAGGTCAGATACTGCTCAATCAATTTATTCTAACCGTACAAATATATTCAAATCTACTTTTAAACTGAAAGACATACTTCTGTTGGAAAAATTCTCAATTCATTTCCAGCCACATCCAATACATGTAACTGACGCAATCGACCCAAACCCTGTAAATATTAAAGAGTGTTACTTTTTTAAGTAGTTCTGCATACAATACAACTAAATTGTCGAGTAACAGATATAGAATTGTTTGTTTTTTGTCTTTTTTCACAAAATACCTCTGGTAGCTCCTTGATGTTATTTTGTGCCAGAAGCAGTTTGTTGAGTGATGATAAAAGTCCAATTTCCAAAGGCAGTGCTTGAAGTTGGTTGTGGGATGCATGAATTTCTAGCAATTCAGTGAGGGAGCAGAGTTCAGCAGGGAAGTATTGGAGTTTGTTCCAGTCTACACTTAAAACTTGCAGCGACTGGAGGCTAAAATATGAAAGATCAAAAGGGGCAAAACATTTGGTGTAAAAGTTTACAATTAAACATGTAGAACAGGTATTTAGTTGGTTAGATTGTTAATTTGTTCTCTTCAAACAGCAGGGTGGCAAAGAAACATAAACTTGACAGCCACCCTACAGATACACTGCTTTGTTTCTTAATTTTAGTCATTGATAAAAGTTGAAGTGTTAGTCGGCAAATATATATGATTTTGGACAACAACTAAAAATACTTACTTTGCTATTTCTATGGGTAGTGCAGTGAGGCTGTTGTTATTCAGATTTAGTAATGTGAGACTCTTCAACTTGGCTGGAAAACAAAACAAACAAATAACCTGAATTCAGGTAAAGCACATCTTATCCATATAAGAACGTGTATTTCTACAATTTATACTCATAAACATTAAACAAAGAAACATTTCTATTTCTTAAAATTGAATTATCTTACACTTGCAATGGGCTACTAATGCTTATGACAGGAGTTAATGTTTGGCAACAATTGATTTTAACAAGTTCATTGGCTCGAATTAAGTGTATGACCATAAATGGATGTTTGAAATAGAATATACTTTGTGTGAAACATTATTAAAAAATAGGTCTATTTAGCTTTGTAAAGAAAAACAGTTTGGTTTTTTTGCCAATCCAATTTAATTATTTTCTACCAACATACTCAGAACAATTGGCGTTAATCTAACAATAGTATTTCTGAACAAGTGAAGCTTAAGAAGTTTTTCCATGTACTGAATCACAGAAGGAATTTCCTCAAGCTTGTTGTTTCCCAAGTTTAAAAATTCCAACTGAAATAAACCACAAAAAAGTCACACAAACAAAAATATCACCACAAAACTGAATGTACTGATTGCATTTTTACAAACACCTACATTTGTGAGCGTTGATAGGAAATCAGGAAAATGTGACAGGCGATTGTTTTTCATTTCCAATAGCACAAGTGTGTGCATTTGGCAGATTGGACGTGGAACATTTTGCAACTTTTTTCCGTTAAGGTTTAAATTTTTAACGTTTCCATGAAGCAAACGTATAAGCTGTGCTTCCTGTCGCATATTTTTCTTGAATGTTTACACCTAAATTAAAGGCAGTGCAGTTCGTGTACAATTGAGTTGAGTTGAGTTTATCATTTTTATCTGTCACAACGCCGGGGGTTTACCGCGGTGGTTGCTTATGACAACGCAAAATTGCTATTTATTTTCTGGAAATAGGGATTGACTTTTCTGTGGCACATTATTCTACAAATTGTTAAGTATTTTCAAAAAAAGAATTGAAAATAATTTCATGTAAAATGGTCAGATCGTTTAGTTGGGATGGGGTGAACAAATTCGGTATAAAACACACAAACATGAAAAACAGTAGAGTCCGAAATACAATTATCATCCGCGAAAACTTTTCACCTAAGTGTAATTGCAAAGCCCGGAAAAGCAATGAACACAAATGGCAAATAAAAAGGCAATGTAGCGACGGGGCTTCTGAAAAACGCGAACCCTGGCGAGGGTTTTCGAGACGGGTGAAGCTGCCATAACCCCGTCTGTACTCGGCAGTAATTTGAGTAATTCAAAAATCAATATCTTTTGTCGCTCTCCGGTTGCATTTTGGTAACCCTTTATGTGATTTAGCGGGTAAGAAAAACGCCAGCTGTTTTTTAGAATGAGGGCCCAGATGTTTTCATGTAAAATTGTGGTTTTCACTTTTTCCTAAAAAGGTCTGGGACCGTCCGACAAACTAGTTGGACAACGTTGCATCCATCGAAAAGCTTGGTCTGGTGGGGGCCTGCCATTTAGCCATTGACCTTGTACGTATGACGTTAATTTGTTCATTCTCCGCTTGAGCAATTTTTCATGTAAACAATATGCTGATGACTTGCAGTTGGATTTGTAAAGGCATGTTTATTAAATTACGAAAAGTTTTCTATTTGCCAGTGCGTGGTCAACAAATATGCGATAAAGGTAGTATTAGACAATTTTTAGTTGCATTTATATATTATCTGGCTAGGTACCAAAAATACAACTTGTATCATAAATATTTAAAATATCATACTTTATTTTAAATATTTGTTTGGAAGGTCGTTAATTTTTTTTATGTAATTGAAATTATTATTAATTCACCAAACAAAAATCAACCTATTAAAGCAATTCAACCATGGATGATTCCAATGAAGGACCAGTCTATGTATCAAGGTAGGTAGTGCATTTTTTAATATAAAAAAATGAAAGTTTAATGTGATGTAGGCTAATTATTTGCACTACTTTTTCCCCAGAAAGCTCTGTTTTTCTGCTGGTCATAGACTTCATGCCAAAGAGCTGTCAGATGAAGAAAACAAAGAAATATTTGGGAAATGTAATCATGTACATGGGCATGGTCACAATTATAAGTAAACATTAGCAAACTTTACATTTTGTTGTCCTCCAAATCTCATGCACAAATTGGTGAAACTCAAATGAAAAATTAACCCCAAATTTGACTGTTTTTAGAGTAAAGGTAACAGTGTGTGGGAAAAAGGATCAAATTACAGGAATGGTGATGAATGTTGTAGACCTTAAAGATTACATGGTGGTAAGGTTTAAAATGTTGATGAAATATTTTCTTGGCTGATGAGAGAATTATCTCTTTTTTGTATTTTTGGGTGGTGACAGAAAGCGATTATGGATGTAATGGACCATAAGTTTTTGGACAAGGATGTAGATTACTTCAAAACAACTCCTTCAACTGTGGAAAACATTGCTGTGTTTATATGGAATCAAATTGTTGCACTTATGAAAAATGAAAATGCTTCACTCTATGAAGTTAAGGTTTGTGAAACTGACAACATATCCGCTGTGTACAGAGGGTAAATTATTTTAGTTTTATCATGAATTGTTGTTTTTAGAAACTTGTTATTGTGTTGCTTTTTATGCAAAAAAAGGTGCAATTCTGAAACCTTTATTCTTCTAAATAGCTTTGATTGTGAATACCATTCCCACCTTAGAAATATTGTGGTGAATATTTAAGAGCGCATATTTCATTTTTGTGTCATTGTGTTCCTGTTGGTAGTTTGTTGGTAATTTTTGTGTCATTGTGTTCCTGTTGGTAGCAGACATTATGCTTGTTTAGTAGTAAGATGTTGTGTGTAATGTGACGTTTTGTTTATCTTAAAGCCTGCTGTGTACTTTTCTTTGTTGTCGTTGATGCAAATAAAATTTTTGACCACTGTAGGTTGTCTAAAATAGGAGAAATTTAGCACTTTACAGGGTCACTCGCAAAAACAATATTACACGCCATTTCATTTACAATGGCATGTTACCGGAACATTATTTATTTTGTATTGCAATTTGTGATACCAGAATGGGATCTTGTGATGCAGACAAATACTATTCCAATCTAAAACTTAAATAACAAACCTCTTTCTTGGACAGAAATTCTCAGACAAAGACAAGTTTAGCCCCAGTCAAAGTGTAAGATGACGTACGTAGGACGTAAACACAACAAAGAATTTTTTGCGCAATTGAATTATTGGGTTCAAATCTATAAGAAAAATTTATCTTTTAGTTCTGCCAAAAGGTAACCGAGGAAAAAAGAATTTCTGTCTTATGATGTCTATGATATATTGTTTATGTTACGCATCAGTGATTGCAGCAATGCTTGAGTTGTGGTTGATGTTGGTTTCAAAGGTCTGGACTCTGGAAGTTTTCGGCTCAGTCTACTATAGGGTCACACTAAAAGCAGAGAAACAGAAAAGAGGGAAAAGCAGGAAATCAGGGGTAACACTAAAAGCAGAAAAACAGAAAAGCGGGAAAAGCAGGAAATCAACACTAAAAGCAGAAAAGAAAGGAAAAGCAGAAACAAGGGAAATTTGTGTTTTCTAAAAGAGGGAAAAAATAATTCCAGAAAAACAGGAAAAGAGTAAAATTTCTTGTTTCATAAGATTTTAAAATACGAAAAGCAGAAAATGTTTCTTTATTTGTTTTTTTGCCGTTTTAGCTCTTAAAAACCATTCGAAAGTGTTCTAATAGCCGACACTGATTGTGTCAAAATACAGAAAAGACGGGAAATAAACAAATAAAAAACATTTCTTGTTTTTCAGTATTGGACACAACACACAATCGATGTAGAACACTAATAGATCACATTCAAATGATTTTTACGAGTTAGAAAGGGGCTCCTCCAAAATACGCAATCTATAAAATGTTGATGGTTAGGGCTTTTAGGGTCTGGGTAAAGGTTTATAATAAAAATAACACTATAATTTAGTTTTAGATTTCCAGTTTGGACTTAATATTCTCATATGTGTTGAAAGTGGTACTAAGCACTGTATGGTACCACATGTTAACACTAAGAAAATTAGGTCCAAAAGGTATCTAAATTAAATTATAAAGTTATTTGTATTACAATCCCTCACCTTGACCCTTATAGCCGTAGATTGCGTATTTTAGAGTAGCCCATTAGAAAGGTATAAAAAACAAATAAAGAAACATTTCCCGTTTTTCTGCTTTTCGTAATGAAACAAGAAATCTTACTCATTTCCTGTTTTTCTGGAATTATTTTTTCCCTGTTTTAGAAAACACCAATTTCCCTTTTTTCTTCTTTTCCTTTCTTTTCTGCTTTTAGTG